>NW_019102735.1:0-27422 GCF_001856785.1 Myzus persicae | reverse complement strand
TGAAGACCATGTTCCTGTTCCTGTTTCTACGCCTAACACATCACCTGCAGGTACCTACCTATTACATTTAATTATTAAAATTTAATTTAAAAAAATGCAATATACCACATTTATTTAAATTGTATCAAAATGTATTAATTGAATTTAAATGTTTAAAGAAATTTGTGAAGACCATGTTCCTGTTCCTGTTTCTACGCACAACACATTACCTGCAGGTACCTATTGGCTATTACATTTAATTATTACAATTTAATGATCAAATATCAATTCTATTATTCAATAGAAATTTGTACATACTTTGAATATTGTTAATATTAATTATTATTATGGTATTTATTAATTACCTAACATGCTTATGTATTTTAAAGATGTATATCAAGAACCTGAAATAAATAATGCAAAGAATGTATTAGTTCAGGCAGAAGTGATACATGGTATGCACTGCAAGGATCCCTTTAACTGGCCAAGTACAATTGATGACAACTTTATATCATATTGCATTGAAAAGGGACCAGCATTTTTTCAAAATGATAATTGTTCATTTGAAAAGTCAGCTAGAAGGAAAGGTGAATATGGAAAACTGTAGTAAATATAATATTAGTTTAAAATATAAATTATCATATTTATTATGATTACTATTTCATCGACATTGACATTAATTATACCTATTATCATTATTTTTTTATTATTATATTTTAGAAAATGATCATACAAGGCATCTGTCACTAACTTCTTTTCAACGAAAGTTACCAAATGGAGAGAAGTGTCAACGACAATGGTTAATGTATTCTCCTAGTCAAGGAGTTGTATATTGTTTTATGTGCAAGTTGTTTGGAAGTGATCATAAAAAAAAAACCCAAAGTCCATTTGTAAGTACTGGATTTTCAAATTGGAAAAAATCAAATAAAATTGTACTTCATGAAAACAGTCTTGAACATCAAAGTGCTACAACAAAATGGTTAGTACGATCAAATACAAAAACATCTGTTAACAAAGAAATGTGTAGACAAATTTCAGCTGAAAGGGATTATTGGATTCAAGTGTTTAAGCGTATAACAACTGTTGTTAAGTTTCTGGCTATAAGAGGTTTACCTTTAAGAGGAGATCATGAAGTTTTTGGAGTCAACAACAATGGAAATTATTTAGGGCTATTAGAACTCATCGCTGACTTTGATCCATTTTTAAAAACGCATATTGAGTTATACGGTAATAAGGGGAAAGGCAATCCATCATATTTGTCAAAAACCATTTGTAATGAAATTGTAAACCTAATGAAAAATGATTTAGTTAACTTTATGGTTGAAGAAGTTAAACAGGCAAAATACTTCTCTATAATTATGGACTCTACGCCAGATCTTGCAAAAATTGATCAAATGGCTATAGTACTCAGATATTGTATTTCATCTAAAGTTTATGAGCGACTGTTTGATCTAACACCAGTAACTAGTCATAAAGGAGAGTCCATTTTTGATATCCTATGTGAATTTCTAAAAAATGCTGGACTTGATATAATAAATTGTCGTGGGCAATCGTATGACAATGCCTCTAACATGAGCGGTATATATGAGGGACTTCAGGCGCACGTTAAAAATCAAAACACTTTAGCTGTATACATTCCATGTACAGCCCATTCATTAAATTTAGTGGGTGTACACAGTGTAGATTGCTGTGAAGAGGCTGTACATTTTTTTAGTTTTTTGCAGATGCTATATAATTTTTTCAGTGGCTCTACTCATAGATGGACAATCTTAATCAATTCATTAGAAAAGAAGGATAAAGAGAGGTTGTTAGTCTTAAAATCTTTAAGTGACACTAGGTGGGCATCCCATTCTGAGGCTTGTCGTGCACTCACTAAAAATTATAAAACAATTTTAACTGTACTTTCTGAAATATCTGAAAGCAAAAATGAAAATGGGGATACCAAATATCATGCAAAGGTGTTGTTGAAAAATATGTTAAAAAAAGAAACAGGCTATTTGTGTCTTTTTTGGAATGACATATTACAACATTGTAATAAAATATCTATTAATTTACAAAGTAAAAGCAATGATATTTTACAAGCAGTATATTTATTGAAAAGCTTAAAAAATGTTATTTCAAGTTTAAGAGATTCGAACATGATCTATGAACGTAGAGTTGGAGAGTTTTGCTCCCAAATAAGTAATACATACAAAGATGAATGTAAAAGGAAAATCACAAAAAAATTTTCTGATGGTAATAATAAGGGTTTAACTGTACTTAGTGGTAATGATAAATTTCGGGTTGAAACGCATCATGTTATAATTGATAAATTTTGTTCAGAACTGGACAAAAGAATTAATGCATATAGTGTAGTAGTTGAACACTTTTTATTCTTAACTAGACTACATGTTGAATCTACTGATGATGTTGAGGAAAGTGTTAATAAATTCCTTAGTGTATATAAAAATGATGTTGATGATTCTATTAAATATGAACTAATACATTTCAAGCAGTTTTGGGATCAGTTAAAACCAACATTTGATGGAAGTGATGTACATAAGATATTTGAATGGATGACCGAATATAATATTATTAATATTTTCCCTAACATTCATATTGCTATAAGAATATATCTTACCATTCCTGTTGCTAATTGTACCGCAGAGAGAGCTTTTTCGAAGTTGGCCAGAATTAAAAATAAAAATAGATCAACACAAACACAAGAAAATCTATCATCATTAATGATATTGTCTACAGAAAATGATATTTTACAACATTTAAGCTTTGACAAGACATTACAAGCATTTGCTACACAAAAAGCTAGAAAAAAAACTTTTATATAAAATACTAGTTTTGATTGTAAATATATGTATTATAATAAAAAAATAATGTTTTAATTTAATTTATTTAATTTATTTTAAAGAGTTGTTTTCATTGGGNGTATACGCTACTGGCGGACACCTTCCTTGAAACAATTCTAGTTGCGCCACTGCCAAGACTAGTCTTAACTGTCTAATAACTGAACTTGACATGTCCTGCAGACTGATCGAATTATTTATATTTTTTGTATTGGGATAAATTGGATAGAGATAGTTTGGATTTCAGGCATGGAAATACTGGTCAGATACATGCTCATATATTATTTTCTTTAAACTATCTTTCAATCTACCTTAAAAAATGTATATATTATGTTTTTATTAAATTGTCAAAATTGTATTTATTTGTAAAACTTGAATTGAAAGTGATGTAACTTAAATTTTATATTATTATAGACAATTTAAATATTTCAAATAACTAGGTATTTGAAAGTAAAAAATGGGTGGGTGGCCTGGATGAATTATTTTTTCCCCTGCTCGACTTTGGTTACCATTCAGCTCCTGATTTCAGGAGGGGTGTTGGAGGTGTAGAGAAATGTACTTAACTGTTTACGCTTTAGTTTAGTCTTCTACCACAAGTAAGACTATTGTCTAGAGATTAATTAATATTATATTATTTGATTTTTTGTTAGATTTATTTGATTCTTATTATTATTACACCTATAAGGTAGTAAAGTCTCTATTTAGATAAACTTAAGTTAAGAATGGTATAGACTAAATGTATATAATTTGCAGTTGCCGAAATGCCGAGTTGTGCCAGTGATTATTCCAAGCTATAATCGAGTATTTTTAGGATCGGTATTTTAAATTTTAGTGGGAAATTTATTCAAATGTGATGCAACATTGCTATAATATTATAACAAAAAAGATTAAGTTATGCACGAATTTAGGAATCATTATAATAATATCTAATATTTCTAAGATACTTGTGTTTAAAACCTATAGTAAAAAATAAAAAGAACAATATTTTGGCACAGATTAAATATTATCCAACAATCGTTTGTGAACTTTTATCACTTATCACAACGACTATAGTTTTCCATTACTCTATTTAGTATTTATTGCCACGGCTGTAGATACTACACAGATAACTACGTATTATCTTAACAATATTATTTATTTATAATATTAATTTTGTGTAAACAAGTAACAGAAATCAACACGTACGATAATATAAGCATTTTAAAATTTTATGTTAACAATTATTACCTACTTTGAATTGTGGAATTGTGTAATTGTGTTTTATTTCTTAATCACTATTTTTTTTATTAATTAAATCAAAATTGTTTGTAAGTTCATCAACAATTATAAGTAGACTAAATGAATCATGTTACCAGAATCTACAACTATTTATCATGAAAAACAAGTAATAAAGAATAATGAATATTTGTTTTCTAATATAATCTTACTGCCATTATCTTTACTTTATCAACCTACATATTATTTAGTCCAAGGAGTTATGTGCATTACACGCTCTCAACAATTTGTTTCAATCAAAAGAGGCTTTCAAGCAAATGGAACTTGATGCTATATGTTATTCACTCTCACCCAACAACTATATAAATCCACATCGTTCGATTTTAGGTATCGGCAATTATGATGTCAACGTTTTGATTGCTGCATTACAAAACAAAGGCTATAGTGCCTTTTGGTTTGATAAAAGAAAGTTAGTATCATAAAAATATGCTACTACTATTTTTATATTTTTTGTAATTTTGATATACGATGATTAATAACTAATTACGTAGAGCTATATCTTATAATTATTTTTGGCGAATTATTTCATGAATAATATTAATACAAACAATGAAAAGAAAAAAGATACATAATCATTACTAAGCTATGGAATAGTAACTTACCAAATTAAAAATTACTTTTTCGGTAACAGTAGTAATTTTATTATATTTATTTCAATTGACACATTATTTTCCTTGTTATTTAATAATCAAAAATTGAAAAGTATGACATGAACAACTCTTAATAGTATTAAGGTGTTTAGAATTCATGTTAATTTTTTATTTAGTTTATTAAAAAAAAAATAAAAATTTACCAGATTTTTGTATTTTTTTTTAAATTGTAGGTGTTTTTGAAAATATATTAAGGTAACGCTATTTTTAAAGCTCTACTTTTTGAACGAAATATTAATGTAAAATAATAACAATAATGTTAGGGAATATTAATATAGTTTTATTCAATAAATAAAGTTAAAGTAACTTAATGTAATTGTAATTTACCCAACACTGTTTGTAAATGCCTAGTACAAAATCTGTTGTCCTATATATTTAACTCTTCGGACACTGAATGATTATTAGCACTAGTCTACTAGTTGCCTTTATAAATAATAATATATATTATAATTATGTATAAATTTGATAGAAAATTATTTACCAAAAAATATATTTGTACTCTTCTATATTTTTGTATTCAATAAATAAATACTGATTCTAATAATTGATATATACAGCTTATTAGCTTAAATTAAATTTTTTTTAATTTATTAGGTTAATGAATATATAGGGTAACATTTTGTGTCTTATTTAAACTAATTTCAAATATTTTTGTTGAAATAAATCATTTATGATTTATTTGAAAATAAACTGTATTATAGTATACATTATATTGCCTGATACAAAGTAGTTAATGATGGCATTTAATTTGTATCTATCTTGATTTTATATAAGAAATTTAGAAAACATCTGTTCAGAGAAATAAGTATTTTAACCAACTTTTTATCATCAGGGACCCAAAAATGTTGAAATTGGATAAGATATTTGGTTTTGTAATGAACATACCCAGTGAATGTCGTTTAGGATTTTTATGGTTACCATTAAAACGAAGACATTGGATATCTATCAAAAATATTAATGGAATTTATTACAATCTAGATTCAAAATTACCTAATCCATCAAAAATTGGAAACGTATGTTATAGCTTTTATTATGTTTTATTTATAATTATTACAACTATAAATTAAAATATTTGTTTGCAGGAAGAAGATCTTTGTAATTATTTCAGAAACCAACTTCATGTAAATGACAATCAGTTATTTGTTGTTGTTACTGGTGATAATTATAATTGGATTGCATCAGAAGACACATCAGTTGATCCTCAACAAATAGAGTCACTTGATAAAAGATAGCTTATTCTAAATAATCATTTTTTTTTAAATATTATTAAATGTATGCAACATGTTACCAAAATCTATGAGCCAAACCATTCACTGATATTGCATTAGATTGGTAAAAATAGCATACTAAAATGTGATTTATAATTGTTATATTTGTTACCAGTATTTATCTGAAATAATATTAATATTTATTGTTATTTTAATTTATAATTGCACCTACACATTCAAATAAAAATATTATTTTAATAACAATATTATTATATATTTTGTTTCTTTAAATATCTTAAACATTATTAATCTATCTTAAAAAACTAAAAAAAAAAATGTATTAAAAAAAAAAAACAAATTGTAGAAAAAAATCACAAGTCTTGTTCAACGTTGATTCTAAACATTTTTAAGTTCAACAAAAACAGTAGATATTTTTAATAAATATAAAGTTTACTTTAGTGGACTACATTTAATGAACAAATCAAAATGTATGTATGTAGAATAGTGCGTAGAACAAAATATTATCGGTCTCTATTAACTAATAAATAAATATGAATGCTTGAATGCTAAATAACTAATCAATAATAAAAATAATATTACCTAATCTAATCATTAATCAAATATATATATAAGTATCAGTAATAATTTTGTACAAAAATATAAATTTCAAAATTTTGCTTAACAATAAACAGTAATATTATACACAGTTGGATAATAAATGCATTTAAACAAATTTGTTTAACATATAAACAATAATAAAGATAATATTTCATTAATGAGATTTTTTATTGTTTGAGAATAAATATGTATAAGAATTGAGATTAAAAAATAATAATAGTTTAAGTTGAAATTTGGATCAAACATTTTTATCTTATTAAAGTTATGACAATAGCAATGGCATAATTAATTTGCTTTTATTTTATTTTTGGATATCTAGCATATTAAATGTAAATAGTTACTAAATTTGATTTTAAGGTGTAGGAATAGATCGCAGGATGTACCTTAGATAGAGAAAGATAACTGTAAGTTGAGATACAATGAAAGATTTATGATGAATATTGAAAAATAACATTACAAAAAAAAAATTCATAGTTTTGTGAACAATGAACATAACTAAATAAACATTTAACAAATACCTGTGTAAATTCAAAAAGTTACTGAAGCATTAAAGATTCCAAATTTCTATGTAAAATTGTATCTTTAACAGCATTAAATACAACTTTAATGTTTTCTGTGTCCACAGCAGTTGTGAAATGATGAAACAGTGATTTTCTGGGATCACGTTTTGCTTGTCGAAAGAAATCCAATAAAAATGTTTGTACATCAGGCAAACTATGAGGATCTCCTAAAACATGTAAATAATATCAATTATTAAACTTCACTTATTTATAAATAAAACAATCGAAACAATTCGTATTTTGAAATGAAACTCACACATTTTTACAACAAATAATGTTAGGCAAGCTTGAAAATAATAGAGTATAAGTAAACATCTACTATGAAATTAGTTATGTTTAAATAACACCAGCATTGGATGTTATTCAAAATTATTATTTTGTATATTTATTAATTGATGAAAATTACCTGCAAAATGTGGAAAATAATGCTTAATATTTGTTTCTCTTCTTTCTAATTTATCAGCCAGTAAGTCAGTTTTGTTCATAAAAAGAATTATGGAAACTCGTCGGAATATTACATTATTTACTATAGAATCGAATATGTCTTTTGATTCTTCTAATCTATTTGTTTTTCTAAAAAAAAAGAAAGAAAAGGTTAAATAGACAGTTTCTTTGATTTTATGTTGAAACTCCCGTAACTGGAGGAATGGATGTATTTTTAAAAACACTTAAGATTTCAATAAAAATGACTAAAAAGTTGTATGCCATAATGATCGTTAAAATAAACAATAGTAACTATTAACAATAAGTAGTAATTTTTGTGATACAAATGTTAATCACTAAAACCTAACTTGAAAATGATAATGAATAAATGCATTCCTAACCCAAAAATAGTCATGTAATAAATATAATTTATTTTGTTAAAATGTGTAACTGATTTTATTAAAACAATAACAATAATACAAATAAAGATATTAATTTGAAAAAGTATTGGTGGCTTTTAGCAATTTAAAAAAAAAAAATTATATAAAATTATAAGAAATATGATAAATTTGGAAATTACAAATAGGAATAAAGTGATAGGTGAGGTGATATTATATATTCATCAACAAAATAAAATATGGCTCAATATTTTTTATTTACTAGTAAACCTATTTTCTACTGGATGATTCACTCAGCAAGCCTGCTCTATTTTATCCTTAAAAATCATATCATCGATTTAGATTATTTAAACCGATTTAGGAGTATTTTATTGTGGTACAATTTTTTTTTTTAAATGATCACTTTTTAATGATACATGGATGAGAAGATGATTTTTTTCAAAACATTAATGTGTCTTGATCATATTCCAAATGAGTAGTCTTTGAGTTACATTGTGTACATGGTAAGTAAATCGGTAATATCGGTTTATAATTGTATTAATTATAAAATGAATATAATATTTATTCAAGTTCTTATTATATATATTTTTACAAATTATAGAATGTTTATGGATCAATATTTATTATTATGGCCCACACCAAATATTATCATATATTTCAATAAGTCAAAAAATACTCTTTCAAATTTCAAAAATATAACCTTTTATACTTTTTAACCAGCTGAGTTAATTCTCAGGTTTTTATATGATGCTTGAGAAGAGATTAGGTATTTGACCTAGTGTGAATTGTGAATTTCATTTGCTCAACCCATCCTGCCCATGTTTCATATTATAGATAAGAATTTCTTACTCTGTATTTATTGTCTACAGCTAATTAAAAAAGAAGAAGATAATTATACTAAAGTAGTCTAATACCTCAAAACTAACAAAAAATAAATACTCAAAGAATATCAGTAACATGTTTTGTTTTTATCCTAAATCATTATTTTAAGTGTATCACTACTTTATAGTATTGAGACTAAAAGTTGTGATAAAACCATTGATTTTAATAGTATTTCAGACACTTTAGTGATACCGTTTAATCCAGACGGAGTTTCGTCCTATCAAGTCCCATACTGCACATTTTACATTTTTCAAAGTATCATGAAACATACCTGTCTTCTACAAGAACTTGATCAAATTCAGAAGAGGATACTAAAAATAATATCGATGTGACGGAATCAAAGCATTGGAACCATTTCTGCCGTTGGGATCTTTGTCCACCAACATCAACAAATCGAAAAGGAATATTGTTTATTGGAATTGTAAATTCATAAATGCCTTTTGTAGCTCGTCTAGCATGTAAAATATCTTTATTTGTTGGTAAATAGTCCTAAAATTATTAAATATACATTTATAAAATTATTATTGAATATAAAATTAACTATTAAAAGAATAACTTACACTTCTAGCAATATTTTCAATATTATCAAGAAAATATTGCACTGAGTCACTAAGTTGAAATTCTCTCCTTCGTTCAAATGCTCTTTTAATAGCAGCATCCTTCCACAAGCAGTACATTGATGGCGCATATGACTGGAATAATCGTGTGTCCAAAGTAGTACGATTGTCGAAACTCAAAATAAATTCACCATTTTTATTATTATCAGGGTTTTCCCATGGTATACCTAACTTTTGCCTAGCATCTGCTAATACTTTCATACCTATTTTAAATTAAATTAAAAATAAATCATCTAATAAAATGTATATCGACAATTATTATTACCTCTTAATATATTTTGATAGATTATGTGCTGGTATTCAATGACAAGTTCAGGTTCAAAATGTATTCCGTGAATAATGCGCATTTGCTTAAGAAATGTTGATTTACCGCTCTCGCCGGCTCCCAACAATAGTAACTTTACTTGTCGACGCAACAGGTGTTTATCTTTGTCTATAAGTTTATCAATCTCTTTACTTCTATAACGTTGCTCCACTTCTTCAGCGCTAAACTTGAATCGCAGACAACACGGACACATAATTGTACATCTTGCCATTTTTCAAGTCCTATCATCTTTTTCCATGAAACAAATCAACAAAGGCTAGAAGTTCCTTTGATTTCTAAAATATAAGTGTGAGTTAATTTTCAAATTTTTTCTTACAAATATATTTACACGCATGGCTAATATTTAATCATACAGAAACTCAATTTAAAAAACAGATATTTAATTGTATAAATTGAATAACAATAGAACAATATGAAAAAAGGGTGGACTAGAATATCCATTTAAAATATACTAAAGTACAGTATAAGTAATACTCATAAGTCATAACATAGGTACATTGTCAAATAACTTACACAGTCCAGAAAAAAGGCATGCCTCATATTTAATCATTAAGACAATTAATTTGAATATTATACTCTGCTCGGAAATAACATGTAATAACGTCAACTTCCAAATTACTAATATAAATATTAAATACTCTACTTTTTAGGGCTTGTATCATGAATTTCTTTTATTGTGTGTTTGTATTGATAAGGAGATAACATAATATTTCCACGGCACCGCGTACTAACGCTATCTTGCGGTCTGTTTAATAACTACCAGTGAATAATTATCATATTTTGAATATTCGATCTTATTTCTTAACACAAATCAGAACAGTTGTAGAACACAAACAATCGCGGTCGCCAAACTGTAGAACATCAACAACTACAGTCGACAACGTTTTTAATTTAATAATTGGAATAATTCTATTTAAAAATTATCATTTCTCAATATTTATTTAAAATGACGTATTGGATTACAGGTATGTATATAATTTTAATGTTTGTACACATTTTGTAATTTTCAAAATAAATGAAATAACTTGGCGTTTGGCCCTTCTATAACACACTACTGTTACAATATTGACTGAAGTAAATACTATAAATGATCGACCAATCTATTTATAATTACCTACAAAGTAAGCGTTTAAAGATTTCAATGTTCAGTAAGCTATTTTATTCTTGAAGAAAATGTTAGTTCCCATATTAAATTGACTTACGCAACTACATTACGTAGCTCGTTTTGTTGTTTCACAATGGATCAATTCAATTCAAAACTACTGTTTTTTTTTAACCTATTCAAAGATTAAATTTTGAATGAAGATAAAAAGTCATTTAATTATAAATGTTAATTAGTATTGGATTATAATAAATGTCAATATGAATCTAAAAAAAAATGCTAGAATTTATATGAAGGAGTATTTTATTTTATTTTTTAGTTATATTAATTTTTTTTATCTTTAATTCTATAAACAGAGTTTGTGGGTAAGATGAGTGCAAAGTGTTGTGTTGTACAACTTATAAAAAGAAAATCAAATGTGGACTTGATAGTACTAATATGAAGTTAGTTTTTCAATTTTCTCATTTGGATATTATGTGGAAACACTATAGACAACCGATCAAAATGTTATAATCTTGGTTTGAATCTTGGCCATCAAGCAATTAGTAAAATAGTGTATAATTAGTACTTTTCAAGAAAAGTATGGTATGGTATGGTTGTAAATATAATTCATTCAATGTATCTTAATAATTAAAATAAACCGTAAATATCTATTTAAACACTAGTGACTAGTGAAAGCAATACTGAAGTATAATTGAAAAAAATATCGCCTTATCATGTCTGTGTGTCACTAGGGGATAAAATGTAATTAAATATGAATTGTAAATGTGGTTGGTCTTAATAAATGTTCAAGCATGTCTGAATTGTGTACAAAAAAACAATGATTGAAATGAACATAATAATTTAGTAATATTTTGTTATATTTATATTCGATGAATTGGAATGTTAATTCAATCCATAAATAGTATAATAATATAAAATGTACCTAATTCACTTTTCAGAAATTATATTTTGAATAAGACCATACAATATTTAAAATGTCTAAGAGAAACAATGATGAAGGGGGTTCAGAAGAACCACCAATGAAAAAAGTTCAGTTTGAGCCTGTCAGACTTGGCCCTATTTCTACCATGGAAGATTTAGATATGAAAGTACTACAATACCAAAATAAAAAACTAGCTCAGGTTAGTATAATGTTTAAAAAATACAATTATGACTTTAAAATTATTTTATTTACAATTTCTTGACTTTTAGAGATTAGAACAACGTAATAGACTGGAAGCAGAATTAAGAAACAGAATAGAACAGTTGGAAAAACGACAAACACAAGATGATTCTGTTTTAAATGTTGTTAATCGTTATTGGAATCAACTAAATGAAGATATTCGTGTGCTGTTGCAAAGGTTTGATGCTGAAACAGCTGATGAATTAGAGAGCAAAAGTAATAATTTTATTTTTACTTAGTAATATTTTTATTTAAAATAGATAATAGATTTATATATTTAACTAAGTTATTTATTTTCAGATGAGAGTGAAGCTACAACTTCATTTTTAGTACAGTTATCAACATGGGATAAAGAAGAATTAGATGAGAAATTAGCTAATCGAGTACAAGTATCAAAACGAGCAGTGGCAAAAGTTATACAAGCTTTTGATAGACTCATGCAAAGAAATGAAAAAATTACACTTGCTCTAAAAGGAGAGTTTGAAGGAGGTAATAATTATTTAAGCATAATATTTAATAGATTGTACATTTAAATCAAATTAAACTAGTGATCTTTATATGCTAATATTAATTAAACTGTACTGATATAAAACTATAAAATATGAAAATAGTATATATATATTTACGGAATACTAAAATATGACATTCAGTGATATTAGGTAATATCATTGTCTATAATGTTTGACAATTATTTATTTCAGTATTTATAATATTAAAAATGCTTCATATGCCATTGTTCTTTTGTTGTACTTAATCACATAGTCATCTATTTTTTATAGATGATAGTTTTAACCCTTTTTTGTCCTAATAATCATGCATTAAATAATTATGAATTTGAATAGATGAAGCTCCTAGTATGGATGAAACAGTTCGTCAAGCAAATTGTGAACTTCAAGCTGAGAACCAGAAGTTACAAACATTAAATACCTCTTTACATAAAAAGTATCATACAATGTCATTGAAGGTGAAACATTTTGAGCATAATAATGACTAATATTTAGATAATTTAGTTGTATAAATAATTTATTTAAGATTTGGTGTATAAAAAATGGTTATTTATGTTTATTTTGTTATTATTTTAGTTGGCAGGCTTACAAGACAATGTAAACTGCAAAGAAACAGAAGTTGCCGAAATGCGAAATCAGATTGAAGAGTTGCAATACGAATATCAAAAAATTCTTGAACGAAATTATAAATTGGAAACACATTTAGCAGATTCAAGAGATAAGTTAAAAGGTTTGGAAGCTATGCAAATTGATGACAGAGTTATTTCAAAACCGGATACATCAATTGCACAATCTAGTGTATCTCTCCAAAAGGTATGCGGTATGATTGATATTACTTAAAAATATATGTTATTCCATATAAAAAAAACCTCGGACTTGTAGAGAAATAGTACCATTTATTTATTTATTTATTAAAAAAACTCCAAAGAACTGATACGACTATAGTACAAAAAATAATTTTTGTATTATGTGCTAAAATTAATTAATTTTGGTTCATATTAATAAAACAGATTTTATAAAATAACAAACCAATATGATATGCCAATGTATAAATCTTGAGCCTTACTTATTAAATATGTGTATGGTAATTTTTAATTTGCACAGTAGAAAATTGTTTATTATAATATAATAAAATACTTATGTATCAGTTCAAATTATGTTATATTTCGCTGAGATCACGACCAATTAAAAACAAAAATAGTTATTTAAAAAAGTATTATACTGAAATAGTAAGAACTTTCTGTAGAGGCTGTGCACAAATAAAAACATTAGTGTAGTGCATCACCATTTCACAGCACATTTAATTCAACAGACCTGGTGTCAGCTATATCCAACAAACGCATCATTTAATTTAGATAAGTGCCCAATGTCTATAACTGACAGAGGCACCATAAAAAAATTGGTTTGTCTACTGTAGCCGACAGTGGCAGCGAACGTATTAAATAATATCACAATATAATTTTAACATATTTATATTTTAAATTAAATTGTATGTATTATATATTGTATACAAATTTAGGTAGAAGAATTTCAAAAAGAAAATGAAGAACTAAGAGAGGTGAATAATAACAGACTTCAAGAACTTGATAAGTTACATCAACAACATAGGGAGGCTTTAATGGAAGTAGAAAGATTAAAAATGGAAGTATGTATTTTTGTGTTTACAATTGTCTAAATAATCCATCAATCCATGGTCCTATACCACTGCCAGATTCTTTAATCTTATAAAATATAAAATGTATTTATATTCATTACAATTTATTCTCATTGAAACCTATTTGTGTTATTTAATAATGGAATGTATTGGCTTCGAATAATTATTGTTATTTTTTAACATCAAACATTTTTTTGAAATTCTTTCCTGCATTTTTTTGAGCTTTCAATTTATTTATTCAGCACTTAAAAGGTTCTAGTAATAGTTATCATGAAAAATAGCTTATACAATAAATTAATTCACTAATTGTCATCAACAAATTTTGTGGGTGTGGTTAGAAACAGAATACACAGATAAAAGCCGTGATAAATTAAAAATTTTACTTAACATTAAAAAATAATATACCAGGTTACTGAAGGTACTAGATTCTTAATGCCCTATTCTATATTATATTAAAGTTTGAAATGATTAATTTTTGCTTGTATTTTAGCTAAGGCAACTTCCTGAAAGTGTAATCTTTGAGACAACAGAATATAAATGTATTCAATCACATTTTTCTGTGTTGTATAGTGAATTTATGCTAATGAGAAATCAACTACTCGAATCAACAGGATTGCTTCAAAACAGTAAAAATACTCATTTGCGCCAAATGGAAGTGATGGAGGTAAGTTATTCTGTCTAAAAAATCAATGATTTTAAATAATAAAATAACTATTTATTACACCACCAAAAATCTCATCATTAAGATAAAGGATATAAGGTGTTGCAAAATTATTATTTATGCTTTATTCACCTTGATATGAAAAAATAATAATTTAATCTAATAATAATATGTACAAGTCCACACTGTACACAACCATGCAGTTAATACTTTTTGTTCACATAGATTTAAAAATAATTTAATTTAAAATCTTAGAATTTAAGTTTCTAAATGATTTTTTTTTAAAATTATGCTTTAAGAGGATGCTACACCCATATATATTGTCTCCATCTTAAAAAAACAATAAGTAACTTGACAAATTGTACGTTCTGAATAATCAGAATTATTCTAAATAATATTTGTAAATGCATAAAAATTTACAATTTTAAAATACTCTTTACTTGTTTTTTAAAATTAAAATATAAAAAAAAACCTTATGATGTGAACTAGGTAATGTTCTTATTTCTAAATCTGATCATAGGTCAATTTGCTCCAGTACTGAATTTGAACAAAATTAAATTGATTATTGAAAATGTTATTTTTTCCATTTTACTCCGTTACAAAACGGAAAAAAACACACGCTGGTGTGATATGCTCTTAATTTTTTTGTATACTTTATTATAATATTCTATTCATTTTGACAGAGTGATGAGTTATCAGCTCAAAAGAAATTACGCTCAGAATTGATGAATTCTGAAGATGTTAATGCTCAATTGCGTAAAGAATATGAAATGTTACGAATTGAATTTGAACAGAATTTGGCTGCTAATGAACAAACTGGACCAATAAATCGAGAAATGAGACATTTACTATCATCTTTACAAAATCATAATAATCAGCTTAAGGGTGAATTACATAGATATAAGCGTAAGTATAAAGATGCCAATGCAGAAGTACCAAAGGTAAAAATTAATTCATTGTTATAAACTTTATTTGGAATCAGTGGTGTGGTGATGACTATGCATTTTCAGTGGCGGGTGTTTTGTTTTAATGAAGGAGTAGGGTAGGTGTTAGGGTCAGGAGGCAGAATTGTGTAAAACCTGAAAGAGTATTATTTACCAAAACAGTAAAGAGTAATATATGCAAAATTAAATGTATAGCTTTATAGTTAGCCTTCGAGTCATATTATAATTAATTATTAAATATGAACAAAATGGTATATAGTGTGACAAATAGTAATTTAATATTTACTTATTGAATATTATTTTTTGTAACTAAACATAAGTACTGATGGCATGGTTATCCTATGAAATATTTGGCCTGGGGTATTTAAACATTTCACCATGCCACTGTTTAGAATTAAGAATACAAATGTATTTTATTACAAAATGTTTTTATCTTTTTATTTTTACAGTTAAAAAAAGAACTAGAAGATGTTAAATTGAAGTTAGGTCAACAAATAACAACTCCTGTTCTAGATTCAAAAGAAGGATTATTAGAATCTTGCAAAGAAGATGAATGTGGGTTAAATGAAAATATTAAAGAAGAATTTTCTTTATCTCAAGTTATTATGAAAAAAGAAGAAGATTTAGAAGTAAATTATTGAATAAAATAATTTGTGTATTTTAACTATTTATTTTTATTTTTTAAGGGTATATCTCAGTTAATGGATGAAAATGTTCAAGTTGATGAAAAAATTGATGTCAAGAATGTAAAAAAAGAACTGATGAGAGATGGACAACAAACGCCTAATAAAACATCAACGGGTCCAGCAACTACTCCAGATCAAAAGACTGTTAACCAAAAAGATATTGTGAGGAATTGGGAAAGTGAAGCTCTCAGAGATTTAAAATCTCAACTTAAGTAAGTAAATATTATATACTATTAAATAGTTGATACATAAGTTGCCCTTTATTTATCTTAATTCAATACTTAACTGCTTTTTTTTTGTTTTTACAGTATTTTTTTCCTATTGTATCCTATGTGTATTCACAATATCGAATCTAGTATTAGCAATAAGTAAAAGTAATTTATATTTTAATAATGTGTTTGTATTACAGAAAATCTGTAAATGATCAAAAAGAAATGAAATTATTATTAGACATGTATAAAGGAGTTAGTAAAGATCAAAGAGACAAAGTTCAATTAATGGCAGCTGAAAAAAAACTTCGAGCAGAACTTGAAGAAGCAAAACAGGCCTTAAAAAAAATACAAGTAAGATATTTTAAAATTGTTATTTATTAATTTTAATATTGCTACATTGATATTTTTATTTACTTTAGGAAGGCAAACGAGAAGAACGCAAGAAACTAGCTGATGAAGATGCCTTACGAAAAATCAAACAATTGGAAGAACATATTGTTCAACTCCAAAAACAAGTTGCTACTCATAAACAAGTATGTTTTAATTTTAAATACTATTCTTCAGCAGAAAATTATTAAATTTATTTTTTAGGAAGAAGAAGCAATGCTAAGTGAAATGGAAGTGACAGGTCAAGCATTTGAAGATATGCAAGAACAAAACTCTAGATTAATTCAACAATTACGTGAAAAAGACGATGCAAATTTTAAATTAATGACTGAACGCATAAAGTCTAATCAATTACATAAAATAGCTCGTGAAGAAACTGATACTCTTAAAGAATTGGTTAGTTTCAACTTATTTTCATTGAATATATATAAAATAATAAAGTTTTGTGATTGATAATTTAGATTAAAACTTTAACGAATCAAGTAGAGATGACAAACACGGTAGTTCGTAAACTAGAAGAAAAAGAGCGTATATTGCAAAATTCTTTAGCAACAGTTGAAAAAGAATGTTCAATTAGACAACAGGCTATGGAAATGCACAAACGAAAAGCAATTGAAAGTGCTCAGTCTGCTGCTGATTTAAAATTACATCTTGGTATTTAATTATTTTATTTGAACTTATATTATGATGTATAGTGACACTATATCTTTTTTAATATTTATTAATTATTTCAAAGACAAATATCATGCACAAATGAAAGAAGCACAACAAGTAGTTACGGAAAAAACCAGTGCTCTTGAGGCTGAAGCATACAAAACCAAACGGCTCCAGGTAAAAGTCATACTAATAATTAGAAATATCTTCACTTTTTGTTTCTTTCTTACAAACACACTGAATACAAAATTTTATAATCAGAATACTTCAATTATTTCGGTTATCTTTAATGTTTAAGAAAATTGGTGTATTATTATTTATTAGATTTAAAGGTAAGAATATTATCTAAAGCTTATCATATATTCTATATAGTTGTTTTATATTTTAATATTTAACCAGTTTATGACCATTTTAAATTACTTAAAAATTAAAATTCCTGTATATGTCTATGTGATAATATTTTTACCTTAAAATCTTATTGTAGATCAATTTGTATAAAGAATAAATTATATTGGGGGACGGAGTGGCCGAGTGGATAACGCGTCGGTCGCAACGCGCACCGTCGCCGGTTCGAATCTCGGTCACGGGTGGCACTTCTCTCCGGGCAGTCACGGTGTCTGGAGAGAGAGGCCGCCATCCCCCAACCGGGTATGGCAGAAACCTACGGGTGCCCACTAGAAATTCTGCCAAACAAACACACACGTGTTCCATAACCCTACAGTAACCCAACAGTCCCAAAAACCCTACAGTACCACAACCTACAGCTAATGGCCTCAGTTGCCGAAGCTTAAATTAAAAAAAAAAAAAAAAAAAAATAAATTATATTCATATTATTATTTAATATTAAGAATAACATAGTTAAATTAATTATTCTGAATATAAATTTAACTTAGTTATGCTTTAGTAAAATTGAAACAAGACTTATGTTTTATATGTTATAGATGTTGTTTATATAGATCTTATCTAAATTAATTGTAACAATTCTCATCTTAAACAAATTTTTATAACTTTTGGGTATTGTATTTTATTTTTTTAAATGATTCATAATTAAAGCACTTTGTTCTATTTTTTTAAATCTTTTAAGCAACTTCTAATTTATTTTATAGATATCGCTAGTAGGTACTGTAAAGCTTAATTTTGTTCTAAAACATTACAGGAAGAAATAGTACAATTACGACGGAAAACTGAACGTATGAAAAAAATTGAGCAAGCTGGCACATTAGATGAAGTTATGGTGGAAGAAATTAGGGAGTATAAAGAAACACTTACCT
This sequence comes from Myzus persicae, assembly GCF_001856785.1. Lineage (NCBI taxonomy): Eukaryota > Metazoa > Arthropoda > Insecta > Hemiptera > Aphididae > Myzus > Myzus persicae. The sequence continues at coordinate 8,405 of NW_019102735.1, read as the reverse complement.
GTCCATCATGCAAAGTTAAACGAAAAGATGCTGTACTGACCAAATGTTTTCATGTTTTTTGTTGGGATTGTTTACGTACTCGTTATGAGACAAGACAAAGAAAATGTCCTAAATGCAATGCAACATTTGGAGCTAATGATTACCATAGGCTTTATCTTGGATCATAATTATACTGAGATCTATTAGTAAGGTTTGTAACCCAACGTTTAGGTATCTTGTAACCTAATTGTTTTGCAGTCCTATTTTTATAATTATATTTTGATGATTGTTCCAAGATTTGTCTAGATTATTTTAATGCGACATTATTCCTAATCGAATGGTTTTCGAATACATACATTTATTTTATTATATTTAGGAAACTAGAATCTAATGTTTATTTTGAACTCTAAAAATGTATTATTAAATGTGTTGCAGTTAAATATAACGGGTCCTTAAAATTTTAAAATAATAATTTTTTTTTTAATAATTTCTATTATACTTAATAGTTTTTTTCTTCTTATGATTGCCAACATTAATATAGTTTTTATTATACATAACCTTATTGTGAAAATCATTCAAACACAATAAAAATTATTAAATCTTATCATAAAACTGTGTACTGACATTTTGTAAATTATTGATCATATGTAATAATTTGTTTCTAAACAAAAAGACTGAAATGAATTAATATTTTATGTGATTAACACTTTGATATGACATTACTGACATTACATTACCAATTGAAATGAACAAATTGTTGTAATTTTGTAAATTGGAACAGTACCTTAGCTTATGCAGAGATTAGTATTATTTGTATAGTAATGAACTCAAATTGTATAAATCAAAAAATCTAACAATGTTATAAATTATTTTTCCAAGTTGTTTAGCAAGTAATAAAATATTTTAATTAATTGCCAGTGTATATCTAGATAATATTGAAACGTTTACATTATAACAATAATTTGTTTAGATTTTAAACTTTATTCTACTTCAACAGACCTTTTAAATCTGTAATGTTAGCAAATAATTAGTTTGTATTTTATTTGTAAGTAAGAAGTGGGCACCATATTGTAGTATGTAAATAAGTTTGCTTAATTATTTTTAGATTATATAATATATAGATGATATTGTTTCATTGTTTATTACTGTTATTATTACCAAATATCTACAACTACATATTAATTTATTCATTAATCATTATTAAATTATTTTGCTCTTAGCTTCCTCTGATCGGCTTTAAATATATTCTATGTCATTTTGAGTGTACTATATTTTTCAATAGTTCATTTATTCAGTGACTCAATTTCAAGTAATGAATCGTCAGCAAAAGAATAATATTTGCAATTTTGCATATCTGTTGATTAATATTTTTGTACACATAATTCATAATTATATGAAAAATAAAAATATTTCTAATGATCTCAGTTTCCCCAAAAATGTTAACAGTTTTGGAAAATTGAAAATCATAACTGCATAACATAACTGGTATGGCAGTCAGTATTTTTTAATGTTAACCAATGAAAAATAGTTCTTTTAAGGTGGGATTAAATGTTTGGAAAATAAAATTTATTTTGTCTATGGTATTTTCCACTATGTGAAGATCTATTTGTTGACACAATGTTAGAAAGTTATCTAAATTTCTTATATTATTTAAAATTGATACATTTTTCAGTTATTCCTCAAAATTGCATATACCAAAACTTTTTAACTAAGTGTCTGATGATATGCATTTCTGTCATTAGATGTCTACTACAAATTACGATACATACAATTATCATTTTGAATTAATATGAAAACTAATTACTAGACTACTTCAACCATCAGTACAAGAAATCTTGATAATATTTTACTATCATGAATATTGGGCTTTAATTATTTAAAATTAATAAATTCTATATCTTACAATACAAAAACGGTTCTGCTCAACTCAAATTTACTATGTTGTAAGACGTAGATCCAATATTAGGGGTGTGGCAATATTAAGGTGGTTACTAACAGATGGTTGAATTCTATAATATGCAGGATGATCCATGGAATACACTAATTATTTAAGAGTATGAATTTTTTTTTATTAAAAACTTAGATTTATGCTTTTTTGAAACTATAATGTTTTAGTTTTTTTCACCATTATATATATTGATGAAACCACTATCAACTTTTGATTTTCAAATGGGAACATATAGTAAAAAGGTAATAAATAGGTAAAAAAAATTTTTTTAATAAATTTTTGCATTTTTTTTTTGTTTTTTGGTTTGTGAGGTACAGTTCTTCAAAGTTTAGTGGTTTAAGGTGTTATAGTTGTTAGCGCTACAAATATCCAGTAATCCAAATAACCAGTTTTATACTTATTATTTGTTGTAATCCGGTATGTCTAATTATTCGATAGACTATTAAATGATATGCATTCGAAGTACAATAGTTATCACTTATTAATTGTTACCATGGTTTGAATCTTGAATGGTATTGGATTCATCACTTATAGCTCCTAGGCTTTACAAATGAATAAATAGTATAATCAATACTTCCTTAAACCACCAAACTTTGAAGAGCTGTATCTCTCAAAGTAACAAAAAATTAAAATGTTAATGCTAATATTCATAAATAAAATGGTTTTATTAATTTAAGAGTTTAAGACCTTTTTATTATACGTTCCCATTTGAAAATCCAAAGTTTTGATTTCACAGACACATATATGGGTGAAAAAAATTTAAATATTATACAGTTTTAGAAAAGTATAAATCGAAGTTCTAAGAAAAAAATACATTTGAAAGGAGTTAATATTTTTTTGAGATAATTATTGTACCCTCTTAAACAGATCACTCTGAGGACCTGACCGCCTGAGACAAAGATTCTATTTAATCAAAAAGAAAAGATGAAAACTTATTTTAGGAGAATATGATTAGTTTAAAGGGAGAATTGATAAATTTTATTAAACAAATAAAAAATATTAAAGTATTACTTGTTTGACGTAAATCAGCACATTTATTATTTAATTTTACTTATGATACAAATTAAAAAAAGTAAAAATGACAAGTTTTTTGTATTAAAAATTATTCAATCAGTCAAATATAATAATAATATAGATATTAGTATATTACAAGCTGAATACACTAATATATTATATTATATTTGTTAAAGTACATTTTACAATTTTTGCATTAAGCTAAATAATATAAACAGATTGTTTTATACGGAAATTGAATTTTGCTGACCAATTCAATCCTTGATTTCTAAATATTATTGACTTAATTTGAATATGGCATTTTATCTGATGTGAGTTGGTTTCTTATTGTTGATACATTACACCAAATTATTGTTCAATGACTGAAAGGTTTTTTTTTTTTAACTGAAAGAAAAACAAAAATTAATTCAAGTCAGTTTAATTTCAGTCAATAAAAATATATTGCGTTTTTTATAGGTTAGTAATCTCTGACTTAAACTTGCATAATTTTAATGAGATTGAGCTTTGACAAAATTTTTTAAGAATAACTGGCTTATACTTTATTAATAAGTCCGGATTTCAATGCAAAGTGCATATTTTTTTGGTTGATCATATACAATGCTTTCTAAATACATAATTTGTTCCATGTAACGAGGGTTTGAAAGCTACAAATTATATTTTGCATTTTTTTGCATATTTCGACGTTTTTTTCTTTTTTAGAGCATTTTTAGCATTATTGGGTCATTTTGTTGGTTTTCAATGCATATTTGTTCAAAATAGATATAAAACTTGGACTATTCAAAAAATTATCTAAAGATAAATTATTATCTTGATATTTAAGAAGGGTTATCAGGTTTTTCCATACACATTGTCATTTTTTTTTTCGATTTAGTTTTTATCTTATCTTAATTTATTATTGACTGTAGATGTTTAGAATGAATAATATTTCCCCTAAAACGGCCAAAACATGTATGTCAACATCTTGTCAGTCAATATTTAAAATTTTCAGTTTTTTTCTAATAAAATAATTATTATGTCTCATTTAGGTATAATTTACAATTTGTATATAAAAAAAAAGGCATTTTTAAGGTCATTTTTGTGGTAAATTGTATTTTTTAAGGGCATTTTTAAGGTCATTTTTGTGGTAAAATGCTTTTTTTAAGGCATTTTTGGCTATTTCTTAGAGCATATCTGTATGGTTTTAAGTGCATTTAAATCCAGGCCCTATTCATTAATAATCAATAGTCGGGTTAAATATTTATTCAAAATTTAACTTCGTACTTTGAGTTTACACGCTCACAACAAAATGTAAATATCATTAGATAGTTGAATTTATGAGTATACAATATAACCTATATTTACGAGCCAATCTCAAATTTATCTAAATAACAGGCAATTTGTTTAGCAGAATCAAAACATTATCAAGCTTACTATACAATGTAAGTTAACAGAGACGAGTTCGCTGTGATGTATATCTATTGATGAATAACTATGACTAAATGTTTATTTCTTTTTATAAACATTCTAAGTATTTATAAAAAAATGTTAAAAGTTATTTCTTAACATCCTAATTATATTTTAAAAATCACTACATTTTGTCTGAATTATAATTTGTAAATTGAAGTTATTGAGTAAAAAGTTAAACAAAATATTTAACATAAATGAGGTTGATATAAAAATCCAAAACTTTTTACATTTATTATTAAAAGAGAGTTACAAAATAACTAATATACTTATTTACGGTAACGCATTGGTGCCGGTCTCCTCATAAAACGTTCTGGAGGAGTTATGCAAACATCTAAATAATCACCAATAGTAAATCTGTAACATAATTATCAATCTGTTAATAGAGTATGAGAGTATAACCAATGCAGTGATGTAGCCAGTGGGTGGGTGAGGGTGGTTAACCCCCTCTACTTCTGTGGCTTTTTTTCTCCTAATAAATGCATCATTTATACATAAAAACTTAGTTTAATTTATACTTAATCAACCCCCTCCTTCATAATACTGGCTACACCACTGAACCTATGTATTTATTATATAAAAAATTATGAAATATACATTTAATTATAATTTTTAGACATGGTTTGAGCTATATCTTGTCTAGAATTAATTAAAATGACTAAATAAGAGTTAGTTAATATTTTATTAACTTATTTTTTAATTTTATTCTTTACCAACCACCTCAGTCGTTGTATGATAGCTATAGTCTATACTACGGAGAAAAATGAGTCTACTGATTGTAGTTATTATATTACTTTCTTAAGGCCTAAGATATATAGGGTTGAGGACAAGGCAGGTACTCAACTAAAAAATACGATTAATTTATACTATAACACCTAAATAATGTTGTTTCAATTGCCTTAGTTAATCTATTAAAAATAAGTAAGCGGTATATTATGTCTATAGTATGAATTTAGGTGTTATACAGTGGCATACCTAACATTTTTTCAATTGAGGGGGGGGGCTATATAAAGTAAAACTGAATTTGATATCTGTTACATTATATTAGGTCGTTATTATTATATCCAGTAACCTTAACATCCTCTACAAATAATTGATAATATGTAAAATATTTCTTTAAAACCGTTTTCAGAAATATAATGGTCTGTACTTTGCTTTTTATTATAAAAAAGTCAATACCATAGCATGTCCAATTGGAGCGGGGAGGCTAAGCCTCTTTAGCATTTCCTGGGTACACCGCCGGTGTTAAATAAAATGTATATTTTAAAGTAAGAGTTTTCAAGCTACAGCCCATGGAAAAGTTTATACAAGCATGCAAACTGCGGCAAATAATCCAAAAATAAACTTTTCATTGCAACTAATAACATAAATGTGATAATAAACTCTTTGGCTTTCAAATTTAAAGGTTGTGTAGTTGATTATTTCAAGACCCATTTTGAGTGTTTTAAAAATATATGTTTACTATAACTTCATATACCTTGTGTTTCCTAATGTTTTCGAATCATCTGGAGATCGATTTCCAGCAACAGTAAGGCCTATTTCAAATGCATTGAATCTTGGGCAATTATATTCTGGTGATACTAGAACAAAATCAAATGTTGTTCCACGGACTCGAGACTCAATGTTAACCTCTTTAATCAGGCCAGTCAGTTCACGTAGCGTAGCATCCATCCTGCAAACAAATACAAATTAATGGTGCTTTACGCTTGGTTGGATGACATAAATAGCTTTTGCAAGTAAAGAGATATTCGTGACAGAGCCCTGTGGAGGTGTAAGACAAGGGTGGCTGACCACTTATACTTGGGAGAGAAGAAAAGTAATTACTCTAGCCCCTAGGCAATATGTACCATGTATATATTTGAAGTTCATTCCCAGGCACAGCACCTCGATAGTATTCCGATAAGTTATTGTGATGTCCCATTGCACAGAATACCCTTAATAATAATGGGCAAGTCTGAAATTATAAAATATTTATATGTATTGAAAATCAATATTATTCCAAGTATTAATATTTACTTTTTCTCTGTTAACAGGTTTTTCTTCGACTTTTACAAGTGATTCAACTGCAGCCATTTCTAATTTGTTAAGAGTTCACTTTATGAATTAAAATGTCAATAAATGTTTATTAGAAATTCACAAAAAAACATTTAAGCCACAACAGTTGCAGTTCTTGCACTTAGGAAATGAATATAATTATAATATAACCCTTCAATGATGTCGACAGGAGTCAGGATAGCATATTCAGATTTCAGAAACCTTATCTAATAATTAGTAAAATAGCACCTAATACCTAAAAGAATTACAAAAATCAAACATTCAATCATGGTCTTGGATTATTCAAACAAACAATTTTAAATACAGTGTTGCTTTTTTCTCAAAAATAAATATCTTAACCAAACTTTTTTGGAACATTATGTCTTCTAGGGCCCCGGGGGGGGGGGCTGGGACAGATTTACCGATTTTGATAACAGGGAAAATATTTTGATGATATCTCGACATACCATAACTCGTACCAGAATATACCAGAGATCCAGCAGAGACACCACCGTCCAATAAGAAATAATTTACAGTGATGCCATGTTAGCGGCACTCGTCGTTACACTCCTCGGCGCAAAAACATTTTTGTCGTCAGTCATGACTCATGACTAATATTGTTTTATTAAAAAAGAACGTGCACTATTTCCATTAGTCATTGTCCAGCAGTCACTGGATAAATATATCAAAATTATTCCAAATATTATTTATTTATGCTAAATTATATACAATATATTATAGTCTAATATATAATATATTATATTTTATACATTATACACTATATCTACAAGTACTGAAATACTTAATTTTGCTAGAAAACATTTATTTTATTTTTTGTTTTTATTTTTAAGTAATAATTAGCGCAAAAAATATAAATATCTATAACATCTGTAAAAACTAAATATTTTAACTATAAAATATTAGTCCAAAATATGTTTAAGCAACTTAAAAAACTTATTTGAAGCATTATTATACCTACTTTAATCTAGGATTTCCACATAAAGTTTTTCGAAAAGAAGAAATTCAAAAGATGATAAATGCCACATCGAACTGCAAAATTCATTAAAAAAAAAAAGTTATAAAAATATAGGATAGAATTAAAATTAAAAAATAAAAATGTGTAGGGGGCCTGGGCGCCTGAGGGCAAATGAATTTTAAGAATCAAAATAAAAAAATGAATCAAAAAATGTACATTTAAAACAAATATTAAAGACTGCCGTCTACAGTATCAGTAGTCCTAAACTCCTAGCTTTTTTTTCAATAGTTAGAAAATGAAACAATGAACTTGAGTTAAAAAATTGAAAAAAAATTTGAAGGGAGGCATGGGTGCCCACAGGCAAATGAATTGTAAGAATCAAAAAATAAAAAAAATTATAAAAAAATATTATAGAATGTAAATTTAAAAATGAAAATGGGAAGGGGGCATGGGCGCCCGCAGGCAAATGAATTTTAAGAATCAAATAAAAAAAATGTATGAAAGAATGTACATTAAGGGGAATCGATACCGTCATTTTCTGTTTTTGTTTAACACACTCGTGACATAGTGATTTAGACGTGTTTTTTGCCAAATATACCAATTGATCTAATGAAGCAATAAGAATTCTAAAAACAGATTTGAATTTGTCGTCAAGTCTACTTGAAATCGACTTTCCCACATTTATGATTTTTAGATTTCAACTTCTCCGAAAATTGAAATACAAAAATTTTTAAATGCTCTTTTTTAATATGACATTTTTGGGAATTTGGGGGATAATATCAAAAATGAGGGAAAGTGGATTTTAAGTAGACTTAACGACAAATTTAAATCTGTTTTCAGATTTATTATCGCTTCATTAGATCAATTAGTATGTTTGGCAAAAAACACGTCTAAATTACTATGTCACGCATGTGTAAGACAAAAACAGAAAATGACGGTATCGAATCCCCTTAAGAACAAATGTTCAAGACTGCAGTCTTCAATATTAGAATTCATAAACTCAAAGCTTTA
>NW_019102734.1:0-2173 GCF_001856785.1 Myzus persicae | reverse complement strand
AAAGCATATTTGAAGTACATCTTCGCTAGGATACATTAGCCCACCTTTATTACCTCCTCTATTCTTCAGAGTAATCAGTGAATTCAAAAATAAATCTTTATTTACAGCAATTAATGATTTAATGCATGTTTCACAATGAAGGACTTATGTTAATTTGAAAACTACAAACCCAGCAATATATATAATTACTTCTTTAGTAAAAAGATTGATACCATCATCTTTTGGTTGACAAATATAGTCATGGTCATTTAAGTATGATTCAAAAACTCTATTGTTTTCAAATTCATTCTGGTCTGATAATATTAAATCTAATTTTGAATTGCCGCAACTGCTATTCATATTTATTACTTTAATAGGGTTTGAACTGGAATAATGTAATATGTCAATGTGTTCCAGGGGAATACAATTGCCATTATTAAATGTTTCTACGTCATTTATTCGGACAACCAATTTTTTATAAGCCGATTGAAATTGTCGTGCAGTGGGGTTGTTATTATAACCCCCTTGTGCTCTAACACTTCCAAAAAACAATTCCAAGTGGTCTTGGCTGATTTTGTATAACCTTATGTAATCTAACTTATCTGTAGATATATATTTATGGTATAAAAGTATTAATGAATTTAAACAAACCAATAATCCAATGAACCCAGTTTTCCTACTAGATTCCAAGACTGGTACAAATTCATTTTTTTCTTTAATTTTTAAATTTTTAATATATTTTGTAAACATTTCAGTAAAATTATTTATGAAATTAAAGTTTTCTTTGCAAAGTGCCTTTTTTTCATTAATGGCGTTGTAAGACCGTGAATTTAAGATATCAAATACGGAATTAAATATTTCAATAAATTCTACTGTAGTGTCTACTTTATCAAATTCTGGAATATTTAACTTGTGCTTACAAAATTTTAGCGCATCTGCCACTGATTTACTCAATAATTGAGTGGCCAATTTTACTTTCATCTTTTGCTTAAGAAAACAAATATGCTGTTTTCTCAATTTATTTGCGAGATGACATCCTTCTTTTTCCTGTAATAAAAATAAACGTTCGATAAAATCAAATTTGATGAATCTGTTTTCATGTTGCAATATTTGTTTTTCGCCAAAAGCATTTCTTATTAGCTTGATCATATGTGCAGGATCTATGAAAATAGGTATATCATCCTTTTCTTTATCTGCGTATTCTACTGTAAAAGCTGTTTGTAAATTTGAAGCATCAACATTACAACCTAATAGCCGTGCCATGGTAACATTTGTTGTACAACCATCAAAAGTTAGACTAACTATATGTACACCAGTAGCTTTCAAAGCATATAAAGCTTGTTTTGTCAGTTCAGCCTTTTGTGTGCTATTTAAATTAGAAGCTAAAAAATAACCAATTGGAAGTTTCCACCCTTCATTTATGGAAACAACCATAAAAACCAAGCAATCTTTAGCTAATACTAAGTTTTCATTATCTAAGCCATTGCCAATATCAACTCGACCGTAGTACTTTGAACCACTAAACTCTAGATGTTGTCGTATGGCCATTTCGTCAAGCATGAGACTACAATAAATTGGATGGTTAGAGTTTGTTACTTTTAATGTTAGCGATTTCAATGCTTCATTAGTAAAGCCAGGTTCTGCATCTATGCTTGAATACCACTTTCCTAAAGTACGAGGATGTGGTAAAACCGTATTAAACTGATTTTTCTCACGTATTGATAAGCTTTAGGAGAAAAAAAATGTAAAGATAGTGCAAATTTCCTAATAGATGGACTACATTTTTTCGGCACCTTTTTCCCCAAATTTTTATTTGACCATTTAGTAATTAAATCAGAATGTTTACCGAATGATTCTAAAAGAATATTAGTGTCGTCTTCAGTTAAAAGATTATTTTTTTTAAGTTCGCATATAATTTCAGACAAAGAATCAATTTTTTTATTTTTGCGCCGGACAATTTGTTGTAATTCTTTTATTTTCTTGTTTTTTATCTGCATTATATCTGACAAAATACAAATTCCACGTTTTAGATATGAACGCCTTGGTGTGTCATTAGGAGACGCATTAGTAGCAGCCACAAAAGAAGATTTGAATTTTTTCTAAAAAAAATCATAATCGGTGAATACTACATTACTATACAAAAATCATAGTATATAGAAAAAGCAAGTTGTATGTTATTGCTTACTCTTACTGT
>NW_019102733.1:0-2175 GCF_001856785.1 Myzus persicae | reverse complement strand
ATTTTGAAATCGATTTAGAATTGTTTTCTACGAGCACTTTTAGGTATCATGTATTACGTTCAGTTTTTTCCAAGCACATTTTAGATTTAATGTTTTATGTTCAGTCTCCTCTGTGCACTTTTAGCTCTAATGTTTCATGTTCAGAAGCAACATTTTTGTGTGTATTATTGTTAGTGGGTACGTAAAAACTAATAAAATTTTAATTTTCAAAAAATTAGTCTGTACAAATAATATTCTAGAACAAAGTCATTGAAGACTATTTACAATACTTTTTTGTCTGAAAATTGTTTTCAATTCTAAAAGTATTAATGTTAAATATACAGCACAATAATCACTTATTATTAATTTACTATTTTTGCAATTATACCTATGAATAACATTTTTTTATCTGAATTATTTGTTCAAGAATAAATGTAAATTTGTTTTAGCTGTAATACCTAATTTTATAACACTAATGTTAATGTAATAAACTTGTAATTTAATTAATTATATATTATGATCAATAAATGAACTGATTGAAAAACAATTATTTTGTTTTAATTTATGTGGGTGTCATCACTCTATAACAGGGATGGCAAATCCATGGCAAGTGGCAAGTATAATATATGGTAAAATATTTTTAATATATATTATGTATTATATTATATATAATATTATAATAGGTAAAAATATTTTTCATGGCACGCTCGAAAAAAAAGGTAACTTTTGGCACATAGTGTTCTAAAGGTTTGCCACCCCTGCTTTAAAATATAGTATAGTAATTATTAGCTCATGTTTTTACGTTTTCACAAGTGGAAATAAATATATAATATATAATGTTCACATAGTGTGATATATAATGTCCTATGACAGTTGACGATAGTGGCTTTGGAAGATAATACTCAACGAATTGTTATATTAGGGGTCTACGGCCAAATATACTAATCGTTTACGATCTATGTGGTATTATCGGCTTAGTGTTCATCAACAGGTGGCGACGACAAAATATTTATGAGACGTAATAAAACGTATTGAATGTACACATTAGATAATATTAATTCAGTGAAATATTGAATAGTAAACAATTACATTTTATACATAGGTAATAATATATGTACCAATAAAATCCTCCTAATAAGGGAATACAAGTCTTTTTGAACTAGCATATATAGAAATAGAAATTATAAAAGTAAGTATTACACACTTTAATTCACCTAACAATTTTGTTTAAGGTGATTGCAAACTCTATTAATTCTTCATCAAAACAACCTTAACGATTTACAAAATTCAAGGTACTTCTAGTGATTTGATTTTAAAAAAGTAAGATGTTTGAATTTGTAAACAAGTCTTCTTTGCATCGGTTAGAGCATATTTTTGTACTTTTTGTATTTTTTTAATATATTCCATATAAATAGTTATCAAATTTATTAAATTTTAAATATTTATTCTTGTCAAGAACTTGTTGAAATTGAAAAAGTGCTAAGGCCGATAGAAAGCAAACTTGTTTACCAATTTATTTTTGAATTTTTTTAATCGAACAACTAGAACTACTTTGATTTTTGTCAGTCGTATAGCTATTTCATGTCCATAAGTTGGTTTCGAATAATATTCTGATCTAATGACTAAGTGGCATTTGTATGCTGTTGCGTATATGCATGATGTGGGTGATTGATGAGGAGTATACACACACTTGTGTTGATTTACTACACGCACAAAACCGAGCAGTGACAGCTAAAAACGAAAGAACTCTCTTTAAAAAATTGTCAGTTTGTAATCCCCTTAATGGAATATTAAAAAAATAATAATAACACTATAGTAATTATTATAAAACTTCTTATCTATTTCGATTGATTAATTTTTATTGGAATTAAATTTATTCTGAGACATATAATACTCTATTTTAGTAACCACCATTCAGATATTATGAAGAGAAATAGGTACCTGATTTAAACAGTTAGGTACTAAGCAATTTAAAACAATCATTTTTGTGACAAATTGTTGAAGAAGGAAGGACGAGGCAACATCGTATAACTGAAGTTTTCTCCGTTTTATAATAGTGTATAACATTTTAAATGTACTCTGTATTGCCATCAAAAATCTATTTTATTTTGTTAGCTGGGTATATTTAGACACAGGGTTATATCAAGGGTTCCAACAGTGACATTTTGATTGCTCCAAATTTAATAGTATATTTTT
>NW_019102732.1:0-2177 GCF_001856785.1 Myzus persicae | reverse complement strand
GGAAAGAAAAAAAAGGTTTGTTTTAATTATTTTAATATATAAAACCATATTTGTATTTGTTGTTGCATAATTGCAGCGTATTTCTTTAACCTTAAATAGGTTAACAGCGTCTGTATTCGGTAAAATATGTAAACTACGACTCAGTGGCGCAACCAGGAATTTTTCATGGGGGGGGTCTGAAAAAATTAACCATCTTAATTTTTATAAACAATATAGGTACCTGTTTTATTAACAATATATTATATATTATTATTATTATTTTAAATATTAAACAAGTATTAATTAAGATATATTTTTATAAAGAAAAATCTAAGCGGCGTTTTATTGAAGCTAAAACGTCAATGACTTCATCTTCTGTAACTGGAACTTCACGGTGTATGTTAAGAACCGCTAATCCATTTAACCTGGTTTCAGAAGTCGAATTCCTCAAATATGTTTTGATTCGCTTCAGTGAAGAAAATGACCTTTCTGACTCACAAGATGTAACTGGGAGTACAGCAAGGATGTGCAATAAATTATAAATATTTGGATAGAAGTCCTGATTACACGTTAGTAATGCATCTAATGCATTCTGAGGTTTAACATTATTTGTATTTAAATATCTGTGCCATAAATCAACTTCAGACACAACCTTTTCATAACTTTCGTCATCTTCTTGATAATATTCTACAAGATGATGAAGATCACTTTTAGCACATTGATTTATCAATACTTGAAAACCAGATATTATTTCTTTATGATTATTGAAACGATCATTTAATTGTTGTATTATAGCATCAATGAATGGAATAAAAACTGATACTCTAAAATAATCTTCTGGATTTTCTGTAGAAAAATTACTCCTATGTCTTTGTCTTTTAGCAAGTCTTGGCATTTTTATTTCAATATCCATTTCATTTGATCTTTTAATATGATTTTTAAACAAATCATTAAAGACTGTTTTAGCATTTTCACGAATATTAATTAATTCATTTAAAATAGTGTTGATGTGACTAATTGCTTCAACCAAGTCAATGTTTTGCTTTTGTAAGTAAACACTTAGAGGTTTAGTATACTGAAATAGTTTAATAATTACAGATAGACTAATGTTGAATTCTGAAGTTCCTAATGTTAAAATTATTTGATTGGCTTTTGTTGCTACATCCTTATCCGGCCATGTAATCATTTCTTCCAAACTATTCAAGATGACAGGTAAAAAATCATAAATTGTTTCAACAGAGCTATGGCGTTCTACCCAACGGGTTGGACAGAGACGTTTTAGTTTTTCTTTTTTTGAATGACAACCATCATCTTTCATACTTTCCTCTTTTTTAAACATTTCTAATTGTTCAGTGAAAAACTTTTGTCTTTTAGGTGTATTAAAAAATAAGTAAACACTTTCAATGGTACCCATAGTATTTCTGATTTGTGGTAAATTACAAGAATATGATATTGAAAGATTAAGGTTATGAGAACTACAATGAATATACAGCGCAGTGGGATATTTGTTTTTAATTAATGTAGCAACTCCATTAAATTTGCCACTCATAGTTGCAGCACCATCATACCCTTGACCTCTTAAATGTTTGATATCTATGTTCAAACTTTTTAGTTCATTTATTATTGTGTCTGCTAGAGCTCTACCACTCACATCATTAACAGGTACAAACTTTAAAAAGTCCTCATGAATTATTTTATCAGTAGAATCAAAATATCTGGCACAAAGTGAAAACTGCTCAATACCGGAGATATCAGCAGTCTCATCAGCAATAATAGAAAAATATTTACATAAATTAATTTTTTTAACAATTTTTTTTGACACTACTGTATAACAAGCATCATCAATCTGGTTTTGTATTTTCCAGCTGATATATTGGTCATTTTTTTTACAGTTTTCTCGAGCTAATATATGGCTATTATCTTCCGATATTCCAGTTGCGTTTATATAAAATCTCAATATTGCGCGAAAATTACCATCTTTTTGTGTTGGTTCATTTAATTCCAAAGGACCATAATCTCGATGACCTCTAATTGATATTCCCTGACGACCACAGAGTATCACAGACTTTATAACTGGCAAAATTATTTTTCTATTATCTTCTTTTTGTTGTCTTGAAGCGATATTTAGTTGATTGTGCACAGACGGTGTTTGCCCTGAAACTACAGTAGACAAAGATTGAAAATCTAAAATACAGTTG
>NW_019102731.1:0-2178 GCF_001856785.1 Myzus persicae | reverse complement strand
TAATAGATTTTAAAGAGAAAATCCAATTTTTTATGCATGGAGGCACTGTTTCTTTACCGTTTTTGTCAATAAATTTCACGCTGTTTAAAATGTTGATGGCTTCATTCCAATAAGTTACTTGAACTGAATCATTTTTCACGGCACATCTTAATGGTTTCCCATCCCTTGGATAAACTGATGAACCATTGACCGAGTCGAATACTTTGTCCATAAGAGATATAAATTCTACAGTACCAAGTGCATTTGCTCCTAAAGACTTATGTGATGGATCTAAAACAAATTAATAAAAAAAAAATAGTAAAATTATATATCACATGTATATGGGTTAGTGAACTTACCATGATTGCACATAAGTTTCATTGTGGATGCAACTCTTTGGCTGAAAATCTGAGCTGCAGATGATACTTTCATTTTTTTCATTTTATCTGCATAAATATGCATATCCGTCAACTTTGGTAGGGCACGTAACTCAAGCAATTCATTTTTCTTGTCTAGTTCATATAGGTTTACAATATAACTCCATGAAGCCCTATATTTCTTTCCATCTTTAAGGAATGTAACATCTTTTGTCAAAAGATTGTTTCTTACACACTTAAGAAGATGAGGAGGATCATAAATATGTAATACTTCAACATTGTTATCTACATAACCAACATAAGTGTTAACTTCACCAGCACTAACTATTTTTTGGTTAGTTATCTTCAATAAGTTGTTAATTGCTGCAACATTAGTTTTTCCTTGGTCACTAACAGTTGCTCTAACTTTAAATCCTGCTTCATTAATAGCTGTTATGACGTCAGTTATTAAATTAGATAGAGTAAGTGTACTTGTAGATCCTTTACAAAAATAATAACTTACAGGTTGCTTCCATTTCTTTCTTAGACCTCTAATCATGAATACTAGAACATGGTCAGCAAACTCAGAGCTTCGATTATCTGGTCCAAAATCTTGAAATCCAAAAATATAATCTTTTTTTAAGTCATATTTCAATCCCACATTAAGTGCCATTTCATCAAATAATAGTATACAATTTCGATCATTCTCACTTAGTTTTTGAGATTGATTTTTAAGATTTTCAATAATGTGTTTATTTAATCCTGGATAAAATGGAATATTTTGTAATAATAAATTTAGAGTCTTGGGAGATGGTAATGAAAATATTGTTGATAAATAATTGTATGCTTTAGGACTTTGCTTAAATATTGAAAGTGCCAGAATTTTATCTTCTTGGGTGTATCGTCGACCATTTGGTTTTTTATTTTGAGTTTTTAATTGCGATAAAATAAAGTTGTATGTTATCTTGTTGACTTTGGAAGATACACTATGAAAACTATTATCTTCTTTTATATATTTCTCTGCTAATTTTATTCTTGTCTTATACCTTGTAACACTTTTTGTAAGTTTGTCTGATTTTCGTTTTAACTTCAATGCTTCATAATAAAATTTCACAGCCTTTGGAGTTAATTCATTTTTACGAGTGGTATTAACAATTCGCAGAAGAGAACGGTTTTCTGTAGATAAAACCACAATATTACATTTCATTATTCCTTAAATTATTATAGTTATAGTTTGACTCACTCTTTTTATTTATATTGGTAGATGGTCCAGCTTCATCGCTTATTGATTGGTCTAATGGTCGGCACTCCAATAGCTCCAAAGTATCATTAGAGACTTCAGTTAACATGTTGACCGATTTGGCTGCAATTATAATATAATATGATGGTCAAATATAATTACAAAATTGATAGTTATACTATGTATTATGTTTTTGCTTTAAAAGAAAAAAACAGTTATTGTTTTTAAGTTAAGTGTTTATTTTTTATAAATTATTTATTCATTAACAAGACTTACAAAAACATTTGATTGGAGGTGAAATCCTATTCACCAGTGAAACATGGTTTGATGACAAAAAGTTACTCATTTCTGATGTGCTGACTTTAAGAAAAAAAAAACATTAAAATACGAACTTAGAATTGAAATACTACCACCTATAACATTAAATTAAAACCACAAATTGAAATAACATATAAACTGTAAGGTTATCTAAGTACAATTAGAATTATTAGACCACTACCACCACCTATAACATTAAATTAAAACCACAAATTGAAATAACATATAAACTGTAAGGTTATCTAAGTACAAATAGAAATATTATACCACTACCTATAACATTAA
>NW_019102730.1:0-2178 GCF_001856785.1 Myzus persicae | reverse complement strand
GGGGGGGGGGGGTGTAATAATTTGCTTGAAATTAGGTTTATTATTTTTAAAGATATGCTTTTAAGTTTGAGATAAAAACTTTTTTAAACTTCAAAGTAAAAAATCAATACATGAGGAATCTTGTTTTAATTTTTAATGTCTTTGAAAATATTAGTAAATATTTTTAACTACAAAATAAGCTGCTGTGAAGTAAGTTTTTGAGTTTTTGACGAATTTGGTCATGTATGTGAACTTTAAGCAACTATAAAATAATTATGCTTATATGTAATACCAATACACTCATCACTTCACTCAGAATCTAAAGCTGTGATCATATAAACAAAACGTTGTTTGTAGTTTTGGAACTCGCGTCTTTTCATTCGTCGCGTTTAATTCAAATTTTAAATGATAATAACTTATTAAGTATTAATTATTACTGAGTACATTACACGTTATGACACAATACCTATTACCTCTATCGAATAGTAAGTATTTTTAGAGTTGTCATTTGATAAAATATTTATTTTATAAATTACGCAATATGATTTGTATTTTAAACTATTACAAACTGTATTCAACATAAATCGAAAATTATTATCTACATTTTTTAAGTCTGTGTAGTTCACCAAGCTTAACTAATGACTATTTTTAACATTGTGAATGCATGTACAGCAAGATAATATGTTTGTCAGTTACACGAATATTACTTTACCCATTTGTGCCATATATTTGAAATTCTTCAAGCATAATATAGGCATCTAGCTGTTCAAATCCATAGTTCTGACCCAATTGGTTCCATAAAAGCGCTGCATGTAGTATTTGAGATTTAGGGGGAGGGGCGGGGGGAGTTGAATATTTTTATGTAGCGATGAAAATTTTTTTTATATTTCAACATGATTATTTATAAATGTTATTTGAGTTATTTTATTTGATGTTAAAATCTTAACATCTTCATGCGCGGGGATCACAAAACGGTTTTAGGGGTTGCGTAGACCACTGCTTTTCTCGCCTCTGGTTAGCTGCTGACGATACAGCATAATATTCAAGTAGGTACCTAATAAAACTATATACGTTAATAAATATGTACTTAAGTATATTATATAACCGATACATATAACAGTATACTATGTACCTACTTGCAATTTTTTCTTTAAACGTTTTTTTCCCCGATGGTATATACCAAATGTCATACATAATATCCTTTCATTGAAATAGGTACGTACGTGTACGCGTGTGTATAGTTGACAGGTAACACTTCAAAAATGAATACTGTATATCTTGGGAAAAATCGATAAAACACTAAAAGGTAGTCCAAGTACCTGCACCAGTTGGTGTACTCGATGCTTGTCACCTTTTTTTTTCTGAAGCGATTTCACGTTTACACGAACTATTATATACCAAAGGTCTTTATTTAACATTCATATCATACTTTGTAGTAGGTGTAGATGAGTATTTGCTTATTGTTAAGAGACATTTATGAAGTAAAAAAATTGGTAATTTTCATTTCCAATAGAGTGGATGGATATTAAAGTGTTGTATATAGGTATATAGTTACATTTTGGTTACTGCGAAATTAATTTATTACGGAACATTTTTACGAAATCTTTTTAAACGACTAGGTATTACTTGGCTTTTATAGTTTTATACTATTATACTCTATTCACTTTATTGAATAAAACCATTTATTTGAATACATTGTAAATTTAATTTTAAATCCGCGTAATACGAGTGAACAATACAAATAATAAAATCAAAAAAACATAAACCCATTTAATATAAGAAAAACAACACATCGATTCAAGTGTTTAAATTCATACAATATAATAAAATAAAATAAAACCTTTTAAAGTTCTTTAGAAGTAATATATATATATATATATATATATATAATATATATGTATAAAGCGTGTAAGTGGAGGTATCTCTGCTGTACAGTAGGTTACAAGTGGGCCACTGTAATGGATGGTGTTAAATTTGAATTCAATAATATAAAATCAAAGTACACGAAGAACGATTCTGAGCGAAGACGGTCTGTCAGCCAATAATATTACTTAGTATATTATTTGTCATTTTATGATACATTATTTTGATTAAAGTAATTTATTTTGCTATTAGGCATTAGTATTACAGTAGGTTAAATTTATTTTTGCCAAAAAAATTACGTTTGAAAAGTCATTGTGTATAAAATATAATAATATA
>NW_019102729.1:0-2179 GCF_001856785.1 Myzus persicae | reverse complement strand
ATGCATGCACTCGACCCGCTGGCCATGCCTGGCCATGTGGACCTCTTGTTTGGCGATCTTAACTTAATAATGCCTGTTTTCGCGTTCAGACATTTAGTTTCAAGACTTGTGCAAATTCGATCGTCTTAAAACGTCTTCACTACGATTCACTGATATAGCTTATTTATATGTAAAAAATAGCGACATTTCTTAACCTAACCTCACTTTTGTATTAATGATGTTTCACCGCTTGCAGTTTCATGTTTTCGAATTAAACTCGAGACACTTTCTAAACAATATCCTTAAATTGTAAGTTTGGTTTCAATCGACATAAAATGTATCCACCATCACGTTTTTGTAGTTAGGTATTTGATACTGTTTCTTTTAACAAAAAAAATGACTCGTGATTGGGCTTCTTATACCGCAGATAAAACCATTTCTTCCCGTATTTTACGGTTTGTTAATCATCCACCAGTTCAATACTTATGTTTGTAAAACCATGTGTACATAAAAGTATATTTTCCAAGTAATGTCTGCCCTTACTTTTGTGTTGTGCTTAAGGGTGTACTTGGTGTTACTTCAAATGATACTTTTTATTTTTATTTATTTAAAAATTTCTATTGAAAATTGGTGACACATCATTTTATTATGGTTATAGGCTTTATCTACAGCTCGGCCGTTAGTTTCTGTATACAGTGAAAAAAATGAAGAAACTGGAGAAACCGTTGCCCTTGCTACTGTGTTCAAGGCACCCATCAGACCAGATGTTGTTAGTTTTGTACACGACAATGTCTCCAAGAACAGCAGACAACCTTATGCTGTCAGCAAACTAGCTGGTAAGAAATGTTTTTTTTTATAATTTGTTTATCATTTAGTTTAGGTTATTTAATACTTTAAGGTCATCAAACTAGTGCTGAATCATGGGGTACTGGTCGTGCTGTTGCTCGTATTCCTCGTGTCCGGGGTGGTGGTACTCACCGCAGTGGTCAAGGAGCTTTCGGTAACATGTGTCGCGGTGGACGAATGTTCGCCCCTACACGTGTATGGCGCCGTTGGCATAGAAAAATCAACGTAACACAAAAGCGATATGCTACAGTATCAGCTATTGCCGCTTCTGGTGTACCTGCTCTTGTCATGTCAAAAGGTAATTATAATATAAATCATAATTTTAATGTTAATATGCACACAAAATGTCCACATATGAACCTTGTACTATCAGTTTTCTATGTTTTTTTTTTTAATGTGTGCTAAATTAAATAATTTCATCAGCGTACTCTGGTAAAAATAAATTGTTTCTGGAGTTCCAATGAATTAAGACAAATTTAGTACATAAAAAGTTTATACTAGAAGTGAAACAACAATAATAGTGTGTATTTAAAACATTCAACTAAAAATGATGACATCGCTTAGAGCACTGGGTTATGATATCCTGTGATTACTTAACACGTTGACAAAGTCTGATTACCAATATCTTTAAGTCTGTATAATTTGACTTTCTTGAAACTTCCTAATTTAATATTATCTATCATACATAGTAATAGTAAGTAGTAACTAGTGTTTTTTAATTAATTTAAAATGATGATACTCATTACAGAGCATTGGGTTATGATATCAATGATTACTTACGTTGACAACTTCTGATTACTAAGTTATTTGACTTTATTTAAACTTTATAAATAATATATTATGATGGATTTTACATTTTCAATAGTAACTACTTATGTTATTAAATTAATTTAAATGATGACACTCTTTACAGAGCATTGGGTTATGATTTCAATGATTACTTTTACGTTGACACTGTCTGATAACGTTGGAGCAAATTTTTTTAAAATTTATATTTGATAAAAGTGGGAAAATTTGCTCTCTAAACTAAATACAATTATTGTGTTAGTGCCTACCTGATATAAAATATAATGATTAGTTATGGGAGGTAAAAAAGGTTAAGATATCCATACAATTGTTCATAAATACCTATGCAAAAAAATTAATTAAAATTTCAAAAAATAAACATCTTATGTTGTTACTATTAATGAGCTTAAAAGTGCAGAAGTGTCCCTAAAATGTATGAAATATGCATTTCTAATTATAGCTTATTCGAATTCACCAATTTATAATTTAGAGCTATATGTTACTGTTACAATATCTGAGCCCTATTAATGTTTTATTTACCTGATTGGTTATATATATATATATATAT
>NW_019102728.1:0-2181 GCF_001856785.1 Myzus persicae | reverse complement strand
CTAGTGTCCTAGAAAACTAATGTTCAAAATAATTTTGGGGGCCCTTACACCTACACCAAGGTTGGCGTAACTGCCCTCGAAAATCAAAAATAAATAATAATATGAAAGTATAAACCAGGGCTTAAAACCGTTTACCGGTTTTTCACGAAAACCGTTAAAAACCGTAAATTTTTATAACCCTAAAACGTTTACCGGTTTTATTTGCAGTATAGAAAGCGGATATCGGTAACCGATTAACAAAAGTTTATAAAGTCATATACTAAAAATCAATTATCAACATTTCTGAAAATCGTTCATTTAACGTTCCCCGGTTACCATTATAATGCGGAAAAGATTTTTTTTGTTCTAATTACCAATCCTTTATTGTTATTTCAGTTTGTATTTTATTTGTAGAAAAATATTTACCTGTTATATTGAACTTATAATAAGTGTATGATAAAATTATATATTATACACAATCACAATGTCAAAATATACGTATACCGGGGGTATTGTCCGAGTTGCGGTTGCAATAGTCGAATTGCGGCCTTAATAATATTGAAGGTAAAATTAACGTCTTAATTGCGGTCAGTATCCGGTTAACGATTAATGGTTACAATACGTTTTTGGATTGACTTTTCTCCCTCCAGATGAAGTGGGAAATGTGTTTTTAGATTTAATCACCGAACAACCTATAGATTCAAGAGTTACTGAATTTAGTGACTATTTAGTATTTAGTCGATAATTATATTGGGAATGATGCTACTTTTTCAACCACATTCTGGGCAGCTTTGAACAATGATGTTTGGAGAACGAATAGTGGAAGTGAAGCGTTCAATTAGCGAATATAAAGTCGAACATGGGTAAAAAAATATTAGATGGGTCATTTGGTTTTCCAGAAGCAAAATAACTGCCTGGGTCATCAACAATTTTACGTCATGTTATTGTGGGGGATGAAGCTTTTAGGCTCCACGCTCATATAATGAAACCATATACGAGACAAGCCTCCAGAGACAATAAGACAAAGTCTATATTTAATTATAGGTTAAGTCATGCCAGGCGAGTGACGGAAAATGCGTTTGGTTTATTAAGCCAGGTTTTTCGCGTCTTTTACCAGCCTATAAATATTGAACCATCGACATGTGACGACCTAATCACAGTAGCTTGCTGTTTGCATAATATGTTAAGAGATGCATATTTAGAAGAAAATGGACGAGCATTTAAAGAATTTGACTCAAGAGAAACAGTACCTAACAATATAATACCTGCAATTACAAGAGGAGGTGGTTTTGCAAACACTGAAGGATTTGAGTATTTGACGTTAGAGAAGCATATAAGGACTTTTTTAATAATGAAGAAGCTGTTTCGTGGCAGAATAACATATAAGTTATTTATATTACTATTTAACTTCACTTGTTGTAACTTTAATATTTAAAATTTAAATATCAAATAAGAAAACAAATAAAAACTTTATACGTATTAAAATTAAAAACAATACTTATAAACATTATGTAACATTGTGTATTCTTGTATTTCACTTAAAATATTAAAAACAATCTATAAAATAATAATTATAAATGTCTTTGAATAATTATTATAATATACATACATATATTTAGATATAGGTAGTTATAGTTGTTGGTTATTGATTTATTGATTGTACATATATGGCTCAAATCCTTGAAGAGTAGCCGACAAAGAACTGAGGCATGGAGATGGTGTGCTTGAAAGTGATATAATATTGTTGAAATCTGTTGTAGATTTAGAGGGTGTTTGAAACATCATTTGCGTGGGTGTTTGAATCGTTGGTTGAGTGTATTGCACTCCAGCGTCACCTAAGTATTTATCTTCGAGCTGTGCAACTAAAGATAATATACTAAGTTTAGCTTCAGTTTTGCCTCTGGGAGGTAGCTTGTTTACTGAAATCGCAATGCCCCTAAAAAATAAATCTATCTCATCAGTAGATGATCCCCTACCCAAAATTGCTTCGTTTTGCGCTTGTAAGCTATTTATTATTGCTATTAAAAAATTGTAATTTTTTTAATGACTAAACTCCGTGTAAAATATTTATTTCCTAAAAATGTATACTTTTAAAAATAATTGAGTATTAAACGATAAAATAATCAACTAAATAAAAGATTTTGTTGGTAGCAATTCAAATAATTTCTAATTATGAAAAACAAATTAGTGTAGGTTATGAAA
>NW_019102727.1:0-2125 GCF_001856785.1 Myzus persicae | reverse complement strand
ACATAAAATATTTAATATAAACCTATTTAATATAAACAATTTAGGGTGGTCCTTAAATTTTAAGTTCAAAAATGTTTTCATCTCACCCCCTAAAACAGTGTATATACATACAACAATTAACTACACGAAATATTGAATCAATTAAACAAAGTTAACCCGTGCCTATTCGAACTTAAAGTTTGAACTTTTACAATTTTTCAAAATTTTTCAAATTTTTGTACTTATATCATTAACCGTTGATCAAATTGAAATTTATTATAGATACTAAATTAATTAAAACTACATTTACGAAAATATTTGTTCTATATTTTTTTTTATATCTTCAACTGTTGGTGAGATATATTAATGTTAGTGTTTAAAAATCGGTCTTTTAGATATTTTTCAATATTATAACGTAAATTGTTACAATTTGTATTGTTTACATATCGATAACTCCAAAAGTTATTTTTATAAATCAGAGTAATCACTATATTGAATAGTGAATACCCATATAATTCACTGATATTATTTGATTATCGTAATGCTGATAGTTGACGTAAATTAAACAACCTAAATTATCTAGTCTAGAGATTAGTTTAGGAACAGCCGTCAGACGTCTCTCGTTTTTAATAGTGTTTGTATTCAATTGTTTTTCTCTGAAAATATTGTCGTGATTTTATAATATTATGTGTTCTAAAATAAGAAATAATGTTTATTTATTGGGTAATGAATGCAGTCAAATTACTGGTGGTAAATTGCCGTCCATTAAGCAGGCTTTATTAGTTTTTTCTACAACTTACGAGTTTTTAAATTAAATATACGTGAAAGTGCTCGTCTCGCTGTACGTGAAATAGTAATATTTTGGGAAAAAGCAAGAATTCCTGTACAAGACATTCAGCATTGTATATCTAAACTAGAAAAATTATATCATGAATGGAGAACAGTTCAAAAAAATTCTACAAAAAGAACCGAATGTCAAATTAAAAAAGAAGTCGTGTTCACCTCAAAATCGGACGATTTATTTGACATTGCTCATGCGAACGCATTAAATATGTTAGGTAATAATTTTTACTATGACATTCATATTTTGTTTAAAATTTTTTAAAAAAACATTACTTATTATAGGTATCCAAGAAGATCGAGATTTTTTACTTCTCCAAAGAGAAAAAGGCCGAAAAGGCTATATGATGGGCATTGATACTAAATTGGTTAAAGCTGAAAAGCGAAAGGCTGATCGATTAAAATCATTAAATGAAGCATCTAAACGTTCAAAAATAGAAGCAGAAAAATTAGGTATAGTACATAATGAATATTCGTACAACACAATATACAAAAATATATTTATAATATAAATATATTCTTGTAAAACAAATTTTTACTGCAAATACTGTAGCCCATATTAATGTTGTTAATGATACGGCAGAAAGAGGAGTGAAGCTAATTGAAGAATATAACAGCATTTTAACTAAAGATGAAGAACAAAAACAGTACCTACTACAAATTGTAAAAAATTATAAAATTATGTATCCTGACAGTAACAAATCGACACTACAATAATATTATGTTATTAAATATTATTAACTAATAAAAAAAATTGTATCAGTTTAAGTCTAATTATACAATTTTTGTATATTCGTACAACATTTTATTTTAGATATAGGTAATATGTTAACATTTTTAGTTTTAAATATATTCATGGAAAAGTAAAAAAACACAGTTTTTATACTAAAGTACAATATATTTCACCAAAAATTGAAGATATTAAAAAAATGATAGAACAAATATTTTCGTAAATGTAGTTTTAATTAATTTAGTATCTATAATAAATTTCAATTTGATCAACGGTTTATGATATAAGTACAAAAATTTGAAAAATTTTGAAAAATTGTAAAAGTTCAAACTTTAAGTTCAAATAGGCACGGGTTAACTTTGTTCGATTGATTCAATATTTCATATAGTTAATTTTTGTATGTATGTACACTGTTTAAGGGGGTGAGATGAAAACATTTTTGATTTTTTTTTTTTTCATCTATAGTGAAAGACCACCCTAATAAACATATTTTTACAAAATAGAATATTTTAATATTTTAAGCTTGTAGTGTTATAGTGGTACTTATTATTAGGTACTTAAATTAATTTAGCTTTA
>NW_019102726.1:0-2185 GCF_001856785.1 Myzus persicae | reverse complement strand
TTGTCAACAGAATCAGCCATTATTCCTGAAGTACTAGGAATAGACTCATCAGTAATAACATCTGAACATTCTACATCAGACCATTTAAATACTGAAGGCACAGCAACACTACTCAACCTACAATTAATAAAATCTGTTTTCAGAAAGTGCTCTGAACATAATTTAAATTTTTTATAGCAAACGGATGGACCCTCATTTAATAGATCAGGACGGCGGCAGATTTTAACCCACTTATAAAATCTAAAACATTATAAAATTATATGTTACAACATTGTTAGATTAATACATTATGAATATTTAATTAATTAAATTTACCTTTCGCTATCCTTTGGAAATCTATGAAATGTAACACTTGACAATGGTCCATACTTATTTGAACACACTAGACACTTTATAACCATTTTAAAAGTGAAAATGTAAACAAAAATCGTATTTTCTAATAATTGTTGAATAAAAAACTGGGGACCAGTGTAAGCAAAATTTGCAAAAGTAAACGATAGCACACAAAACGTGGTTACGGCCTACGGGAAACAAGCCAACCCCGCACAGCATACCCCGCCTATGTGGCGGAAACGTTTTGATAATACGGGTGACTTTGGGTCTAACATCATGTTGATAAGGGAAACGTTTCCATGTTTTTCGGAGGTTCAGACTTCAGATTATAGGGAAACAAAACTCCCATCAGCTGATCGAGTTTCGCTTCTATATTGTTCTATGATAATAGTCCGGTATAACAATAAAATGGACAACAAGATGAACTTTTTACATAGAACCTTTTTAATAAGAAATTTAATTGTACATAATTTTTATAGAAACATTTTTTTTATAATTTCATTCGTTCAACAAGTATATTAAAATAACTACAAATTACCAATTTGGTAAAAAAAATTTAAAAAGTTGTACTTTATTATTTTTCTTTGAAAATAATAGACTTACAAAATATAATATACTTATACTTTTTATTGAAAACTGTACGTTCTACAATTTAAGTTCTATAAATTTTTTCGCTAAGTATCATATTTATTTAGTTAGGTCGACAAAATGATAAAACTACCCTTGTCGGCTATTTTTCAACCCCCCAGGGGCATAGGAAAGGAGTGAGTAGTCACGACCAAAATTAACCAAAATTATTTTCTTATAATAATGAAAAAAATGAGGGGGTCCTACATTAAAAATATAAATATTTTTTTCTTACCTCTATAAATAAGGACCACCCTAATGTATACCTAACCATAATTATCGATTTCGTACTTTCTGAATTCTTATTTGTGTAACGGACAAGTCATGTTGACGACCAAAACTACTCTTCGGCCTGCAATTTTGAGTATATTTTCGATTTTGAAAACGAATCTTTTTGGTAACTCTGTATGTGCGTGCTTGTGAACCCCGAACGCACGGGACGTTTAAATGTTAAAATGAAAGGTTTATGAAAATAAATTAATCGAGAAAACCAACAAAAAAAAGTACCGATTAACAAGAATTCATACACAGTACCGGTATCTATACATTTGTTTGAATTCAAATATAAATAAATTTAGGTACTTGAGTGTAGCTTACATCGATAAAGTGATTTGACGTTTTCCTATTTTGCTTGAAACATCGACATTGGTTTTTTTTTCAATTGTGAGCCTGAAGTACAAAATGGAATACTGGTCCGCTTTTTTACCAAAAACTTGTCGAAAAAAATATTTTTCTACATTTCTAATTCAGACATTTCATCCGTTTCTTGATATCTAGTAGACGTACAATTAGAACTATGAATGATTATAATCATAATATAGACATATGAAATAATCGATTTTTGTAATTTTTTTGTTTGTTAATGAATGTAGACAGAATATATTTCGTTCGGATCAAAAACCTTAACATGTAACACAAGATCATAGGTTGTTAGTCAAAAATAAAATGTACACGTAAATCCACAGTAAATTTTTATGAGCGTCCGAAGTTCGTGTTTTGACAAATGTTTGAATCAATAGATGTTTTATTTACTTCACAACAATCTTACGGCAGAACAACTCTTGCTTTAAATTCGATAAAACTATTAATGTATGTATAGAAAAACAACTACCAGTATATCATCAGGACTCAGGGTCACTGGTCAGTCATCGATTAGAGTCGGGACCCAGACAAAAGGTTTAAAACCGAGGCAGGAAAAAAAGGTTCTCAAATATCGCGAATCTTA
>NW_019102725.1:0-2167 GCF_001856785.1 Myzus persicae | reverse complement strand
CCGTCGGTGGTGGTGAATTGGAGTTGATTGAGTGTACCATCGAGACGTGCCTTTTTGTTGAAATAAAATGCGTTCATTATATTGCTTACACACACGCGCACACACACACACACACACACACACACACACACACACACACACACGCACGCAGCGCAGACAGACACACGAACGTATGGGGGAAAAATTGCTGCCGGTAAGGAGAAATAATATTGGTCTTTTTTTTTTATTTTTTATTTTTTTTTCGTCGGCGAAACAGGTGGACAATTTAACCTTAATACGAGTTCTGCATAGGGAATTACTGTGAAAACTTCTTTTTTTTTTGCCCCGGGATTTCTTTGATTATTTAGAAGTCGGGAAAAAGAACTTCGTGATTATCAGCACGTTCTCGACGAAACGTTAAAAAAAAAAAATAAATCCTGAGATTTAACACGGCGTTTTAATAATAATATATTCTCACGATAGAGAATTGGATCGCGTATGGATCTATACATCTATATAGTGCAGTGTGTGTGTGTGTGTGTGTGTGTATAAGGTCTCCTTGTTCCCTACTATGTACAAGTGTTTTCGTCTACCGTTTTATAATGATGATAATATAGTTTCAGTACAACTGCTTTACAGTTGTGAGGAAACAATATATGAGACACAGTGTACAAATGTACGATAGTATATTATACGTTTTTTGTTCGTCATATAAGCATGCCAGTGGCTAACAGTCGGGTTATTTTTTACCTTTTCAGATGGACTACACCTACTGCTGCAGCAATGGACGCCCTGGATGGATGTCCGTAGGAGAAACGCCGTTGTAAACTGTCCGACGGGTACGACGATGTTGAACATTGTAGAAAACGGTAAGTCACACGTGAATATTAAAAATCAAACCCCGCCCCAGTCGCACGGTGTACGTATAGTTTAGTAGCAGATATATTATTATATTTATATGGGTATGCGTATGTTTATTGCGCGCACAATGTATACATATTATATATTATATATATATATATATATATATATATATGGTAGCAATATAGCGTAGTTGCTGCAGTATAGTATTATAGTCGCGTGTCACTCGTAAAGAATGAAAATGGAACATTTCTGTTCCATAATGCATCCGACGTTAGGAATACGGGTGTTAAATAAATCGTGCGCGCCGAAGAGTAGAAAATGCGCGGAAATGAAAACCGACCGTTTTGGCCCTGGGGAGGGAGATGAAGAAAAAACGACGGGTTATTCCTTGGGCGGCCATTTTCCAAATTGAATATGTGTGTAACAATACATAACCCTTTGTTTTGCGTCCGTACATGTATACGCGAATTCCCGATCGGAACCCGACCCCCTCCCACCGCCACACCAAACCCTCGCGCTCGGCGCCGTCCAAATAAATACGTATATATACGTGGTATATAATATGCTCTCTCCAAAGTTTTTTTTTCCACCGCCGTTGCAGTTCTCCTCTTTTTTCTCTCCGCCCTCCACTCCACGTCTTGGATTTACAACCTACGGGATTTCGGGTACACCTATTTAGTGTTTCGGCTGCGGAATTATTAGTTACACATCGTGTCGACGGTCGAAGGGGTGAGTAGGCAGCGGATATATATATATATAGAATCCACAATATCACACACACACGTGTAATTTATATAATAACATAACCGATACTGCACCATTAGTATTACTATATACTATACTCATATATGCTAGTATATACATATTATATATTTATGTGTAACGCTGCTCAAATATTATTATATACGAAGTGTATTAGAAAAATGTCTCTCATCTGTCAAAACCAAAAGTCGTCTCCGCTCCAAACGCGTCTGTAAACCGACAACGTCCGGCCCCGGCATAAACGAATATTGAAAATCCCTCGATATTAAATTGGCTCTGTGTGAGAAACGGTTATATCCGCTGCGTTCCATACACATTTAATATTCTCCCATCTCCCGGACGACGGCGATGACGATATACGCGCGTTCCTTCTGGTCTTAAAGGTCGCCTCGTATTTATATATATATTATTTAATACGTATGGGAGGATGAGTGGCATAGTAATATATTATAGGAGTGTGTGCAGCAGCAGCGGGGATGAGGTCCCCTACAATCCATCCAAAAGTCATTTCTGGTTATTATTATTACTATTTTTTTTAATAATAATAATAATAATAATAATA
>NW_019102724.1:224043-332836 GCF_001856785.1 Myzus persicae | reverse complement strand
TTAACATGGAAAATCTTTAAAAATGTTGTATACTTATTACAACATAGTTAGTATAACATAAATACACAATACCATTTAATAATTAAAAATATGCAAAAATACATATACCATGTTTTTGGTAAAAGTGTAAGTTTGCTCTAAATGTACTAAGTCACAAAGATGATATATTAAGCACTAGGTAGTGGATACTACAGCAATATATTTCTTCGAGAATTCTATGTGTAATAAGCTAATAAATAAAGAAATTGAACAGCGGCAATAAATTTCTCTTAAGGTACGGTTTCCCTGCAACGTCTGGACGCATCACCTTCATCACATCATACAATATCCAAATGACAAATCGTCCTTTTAAAGATTTTTAAATTTAATGTAATTTATTTGAATATAAAAGATACTAAAATATCATTGTTATGATAATAAAAATATAATTTATAAGTTTGAAAAAAATGATGAAAACTGAAGAAAATAACCATTTGTAGGAAATGATAATATTTACGGTTATTTGTTTTTGAATTACAACAAAATAAGAAAAGTCTATTTTGTCAAAACTAATTTTGCCTAAAAATTCTTGTTTTCCCTTAATTTTGTTTTTGTTTTCCCTTATGCATATTAAAACTGCTATAAATAGTAAAAATAATATATAAATTATAAAGATACTGCATGACACATTAGGATAAGCCCAACACCCTTACCACCTAAAAAATGTTTTGTGCTGAAAAAGATGGTAAGAATGTGTAATAAAAATAATGCTTCATTATAAATTTAATTTTAAAATTTTTAATAAACAATCTGATATTGTTTTTAATCAAAGTTGAGTTACACCATATGCAATGATTATAATGTAATCAATGGTGATACTTTCAAAGAAAAAATAAGATGTGGTTCATAAAATGAAGGATCGTCCTACTGAAGGAAATTAAGACTTATCTAGAATTATTTGGTTGTTTAAGTAGATAGGTAAATTTTTATGTTATGATCAGGCAATTAAAAAAAAAAAGTGGGGGCAAGGGGTATAAATATAATAATCAAATCATTTAATTTGGTGTATGATACAAGTGTACTATTTATCATTCAATTTTAACTTACCTACGCAATATTGTAGTTCAAATTATGTAGTCACGTTTTAAACTCATCTAAGCTTATATTATACAATATTTGTAGTGAACAAGAATTTTTTTTTTATAAAAATAAAAAACAATTAATTAGTCATATAATATTAGAGGGGAGAGCTCACAGGAAAAACAAGAGTTGGTATGAAAAGAAGCTTTAAATATTTTCTGTTTTCCTTGTATATAAAATACATTTTATATTAACATAAACTGGATAACAAATTATAATGTAAAAGAATACGTTTTAAATATTTTTACATTTTAATTATTAACATTATTTTCAGTTTTGTGTTATTATTTTACCCATCATAATTAACTGACCATAGAAGAGGTAAATGTTTTGGTTTCATTGTGTCGAGGAAATGCTGTCGCCACATTGTCTTTAATTCATTTATTGCGTCTTTTTCCAAAAAATGTTTTACTACTTTTTCTGCTGCACTGTTATGTTGACAGCCATTTTCATACCTTCAAGCAGTATCAACTAATGAAGTACATGAAAAAAATTAAACTATTATAAGACCAACTTACTTTAAGGATTTGATGGTGAGTAAAGTTTCAAGAAATGTATCAAACACTCGATCCGGTTTCATATTATATGTTTCTGCAATTTCTAGTCTCAATTCATTTGCTACTTTATCTGGCAATGAATGTCGAGATTTTAAAAGCGTTTTAGCAAGACTTTTTGATCTCATGATTTTTACATATGCTGGAATCTAAAATAAATATATTGAATTTTGAATATTATTTTTTAGTATTTGAAGACAACTTTTGATTCAATAAAAAATTACTTTTTGGTTTTCATTAGGATTTAGCTCTTTAATTTGACACATATTAAATAGTTTTTTACGTATTGTGAAATCAAAGGCATTTGATTTGATATGACACCAATAACATAATAGCAATGTATCGTGAGGTATATGGGTTTTGTGTACAGCTAAAATGAACATTTACTCAGTCATGTAAGATTAATATGAAAACTAAAAATATAATTTGAATACTTTACATACTTGGCATATGTCGAATAAATTCTTTTGGTATGATACTTTTCTTACGGAAATATTCAGAGCGACCACAAACTGTGCATATATTTTCTCTGGGAAGAACGGAAAAATTATCTTTTCTATTTTTTAAGTCGGCAGAGAAGTTGAGCCTTATAGTTTTTGGATCATCATTGACCAATTTGGCTAAACCCTGAGATATGTACCTACATATAACAAAGCAACATATTTAAATAACTACTGTATACAATAACTTATAATAATAATTATTGCTTTACTTACCAATCGACTTTTTTATGACTACAAGTTGACATTACAGTTCCATCAACATTTTCCATCAAACAATTATCATACACTTTAGCAGATTTTATTGTTGAAGTTGAAAATAAACGAACATTAGATTTTGATTTATATTTAGTGTTTCCATTAGTTCGAACATTCTGATACGGAAGATCTTTATAATCTGAATATATTTCAGAGAAATTATCCCATTTTTGTTTGTCTGTTAAAAATAACCAGTTCCACCATGACATCTATTTAAAATTAACATACATACATTCGCTGGTTTAAATACACATAGTACAGCATAAATTACTTTTTTATTTCTCAGTTGTTCAAAAATCTTGACAGCTACATAAGCATCCAATGCAGCATAGTCAGTTTGTCGATCATTTAATTCTTCAGCTTCCCAATCACTAGCTCGAACATGCCAATCCTTATCTAATTCACATCCCAGCAATTTATACGCAAGAGCTGCCAAACTTCTTTCTTCTAAACAAGATTCTTTAGCTAAATATCTTAAATCAATGCATCCAGATACATTGATATTGTAATCACTCATCAGTAAATGAGCATCATCCAAAATAGCAACACCAACTTTAATTATATTTGAGTTGCTTAAAATGTCCTATAGCAAGTATTCAAAAGTAATGTCCAATTAGGTATAGCGAGGAATATTAATTTTATTGTGTAATATTATACCTACAGATAAAGACGAAGGAATAGTTTTAATCTTTGACAATCTAATCAAAGCACACATTCCATTGTTGTCAGCAATTTGTAACAACGCCACAGGTCGACGTAATCCATTTTGTGTCACCCACTCACAATCTAGTCCTAAAATCGGCAAGTACGTGGATGATCTAAAAAGGAGATTTTTTTAAATAAATAGGTAATGCAATTAGTTAAGTAATGATAAGACTTACTTTTCAAATTTCACAGCTATTTGTTCACATTGTTCAACTGTCTCTACAATATCAATTTGTTTAGCACGTAATTTCATGTATGACTTAAGTAATGGCACTTTGGTAATTATTTTGATCATCATTAATTTGAATACAGAAAATAACATTTTTGCCGTAACATTGCCAGTAAAATTTGATTTAATAAAAATTGAAGAATTAGGATTTAGGATTTGCTTTGTTTATTGCTGAAATCCATAGCAGACTTATAGGCAATAGGTATATTATATTAAGTATTTAAGTCTAAGCTGAAATCTGAATACCGATATCAATTAGGTATCAATATTTTTAACGGTTATCATACACATGTCTTTTGATTTGATAGTAGGTATATGATCATATCACGGACATAATATAGATGGCCGTGGATCATAATAATATTATGTAGTCACCACGTAGAGTAATGTAAAAAAAAAACCACCTAGAATAAATCTATTCTGTTTTAAATTTTTAATACTCTAATAATACTCTTATACTCTATTGATCTATGAGTCACCGTTATAGAGTATGGTAGTCACGACTCACAATAAGTGACCAGTCCTTTCCAATCACCAATCACCATGGAAGACAGTCGTGGTAGTCGTTACTTCTGTAGGTATCCTATCTACAGCCATCAGCCGTGGTTTTTATCGTACTCCCCATTGTTGTATGGATCTGTATTGCGTGGACATTATTAAGGCTAGCCCTTATACAACTTACAAGAGTCACAAGACATGAATATTACAAAATATATTTTTTGTAGCCAATGCTGAACGTTTGAATGCCTGACGCCTGTTGAAGCGTGGGAAAATGACCTTTTTCTGTCCAGAGGACAGTGAATTATGATTTTCAGCCCAAGGGGGGAAGCGGAAAAGTTACTACCCAATCACATTAATATACCTACCTATTTTACATGACTACATGAACGATGGACGTACCTGTCTATAAGTTTTGGCTAATAGATCAAATACTAGGTAGTAGGTGGGTCACTCATTCCATCTCAAGGGTAGGCGGACAGTCCACGCTGCATGCGCTGCCCTTGTATGTGTTGGA
Organism: Myzus persicae; assembly: GCF_001856785.1. Taxonomy (NCBI): domain Eukaryota; kingdom Metazoa; phylum Arthropoda; class Insecta; order Hemiptera; family Aphididae; genus Myzus; species Myzus persicae. The sequence goes on along the minus strand of NW_019102724.1, from coordinate 328,456 downwards.
CATTGCGGAGCACACTCTGTCCCTCTGTCCTAACTGCTGGGAGAGGCTCGGAGTAGAGTCGTCCTCCACGACTGGTATGCCTGACATTTTACGCTGGCCAGTATTCGAGGGGTGAGGACCTACCTGTGACCTGTCAAGTGTCAATCTTACCGAGAGCGACGATTCTTCAACAAAACGATAGAGGAGACTTAAGGATGACACTTGATGAAGTTAAGGAGAGGGTTGGGTAGGGTGCTGAAGGACGAGCTTAATACTGGATTCAAGAGCGGCCGGTTAGGCCGACTTGTAAAGATATCAGGCACGGTCAGCCTAAGTGGTCGGCTGACATCGGATTGGCGCCAAAAAGCTAATTGTTCATCTATTGTGAGGGTTTGTAAGTCGAGACATTTTCCACCCACCTTTCTTTTAGTGTACACTTTTGTCTCTACTGCCATATTTCAAATTTCAATAATCAATACTTCGTGTGAATCAAGTCTTGTAAAAACAGTTCAATTCCCATGTAGCGATACCAACACGAACCAAAGAAAAACGTGGATTTCTCAGCCCGCGCTGGTCTAGGAAAGCATGAAACAGTTTGGCGAATTTAGATATTTAATTACTAATTATTGTCGTGGCGTCGTACCTACCGATAAAGTGAGAAAGACAAGAGCTATATGGATTACAGCCTACAGGATTAGATATCGTATTTACATTTTACCGTAACATTGTAGGGTAAATACTAAATAGCTTAGTTCCTCCACTAGTCAAACAGTTATGTTGAATGAATAAATTGAGATTATAATATTCAATTGTTCAACTGTTGGTATTGTATTTATTCAGACTGTTTTGATTATTCACTAAGAATTTTGAATTTTTATTATTTATATTACAGGAACAAAATAATACTCTTATTAATTGGTATTAATTATATGCTGTACTTAAATTCTTATACGTTTCTATTTAATATTTAATAATAAATATAGGTAGGTACTAGGTAGTAATTATTAGTATACCGTACAGTAAATAATAATTGAGTGTTTCGAAATTATATTGCATTAGGTACACTTTCGTCTTTGAATACCTGTTTACCAAACCATAAACATTTTTAAGATGTTGTAAGAGTATTTTTTTTTTTTTTTTAATTGATCCTGAGCCCGGCTATTGTGGCCATTAGCTATTAGTAGGTACTGTAGGTTTTTGTATTGATGGTTTGTAGGTTTTTGGAACGGTAGGGGGAACACGTGTGTGTTTGTTTTGGCAGAATTTCGAATGGGGCACCCGTAGGTTTCTGCCATGCCCCGGGGGTGGGGGATGGCAGCACTTGCTCTCCGGTCACCGCGACTTGTCCGGAGAAAAATGCCGCCCGGTGGCCGAGGATCGAACCGCGACCGGCTGCGTCGCAGCGGAAGAGTCAGACCACTCGGTCACCTCGTCCCCCTGTAAGAGTATTGTAATCGTAATGCACTAACAAATAAAAATTAAATACGTTCCTATACGGTATATCTATAGTCCTATAGAATCTATAGAATAGATTATATAGGGCTAAGGCATAGGCTATAGCTTAAAGGTTAAGTAAGAAAAAAAATTGGGCCACTTCAACTATTTAACTATTAACTATTAAGAAATGTACTTATTTACCTATAGTTACATATGCATCTAATCTATAGACATTAGACTGCTGTGCATAATTTATTAATGTATGAATACTAGATAATGCTATAAATAAATAATACTTTAATTTATAAATTCAATTTTAAAGTAGGTAGTTGTTAGGACAGATTTTTCAATAAAATCACAAATTTACCTACAGTTACAGTTTACACAAAACAAATTGACTGAACAATACCTACAGGTATTTTACTATTATGGACTATAGTAAATGTATCTTTATTTTTTAAGAATTTATTTTCTATTTTTCTTTATATTGTATTATGGCAGAATTAAAGAAGATTTAATAATTTTTTAGATCGTTCTCGTGTATTTGTGTTAGGTAATTACAAGTTATAACCTCCTACGTGTATACAACTATTTATATAAATACAAATATAACAATACAATGTTTGCGTGGGTGTGTAACGATCCATAGCAAAAAAATACATCTCAGGGATCTGAAAATTTGGACGTAGGTAATACTATACACGAGAGGATGTGTACCTCGAGACTCAAAGCCAATGTTTTAAATTTTGCATTTTATAGAGGGTCAGGAGTCTCAGCAGTCGCCTGGGATTTGTTGACACACGAAAATCAAATATTTTTTGTTTTTATAGGATTAAATAAAATGAAACAGTTATTAGATGATTAGACATAATTTTAGACCTGTATTTTATATTCGATCAAAACAACCCAAATACCTGTGTTGAAAATGTGTGTAGACGTGTAGTACTACAGTTTATTAATGAAGTTTAAGAAGGAGCAAATCACGGGCAATGGGCATTTAATTTATTCTCAGGATCAGCCGGTAAACAATATACAAAAATGTGACTTCGTGCAATTCAAGTACACAAACATACAATACTAGTCTATCGCGCTTATCCAAATGTATAATAATTATTATAAATTAATACCTAACTAATAACGATAATAATAATTAATATCCACCTATTTTAGTATTATGTATACATAAGATACAAAATATACAACATTACAGTATAATATATTGCATATTTGCATTAGGTACTACATATTATTTTATACCGCAGTAAGATTATTATTATTATTATGATAATACGATATGAATCGCGCTCGGCCGCCCGGCGTCGCCGTGACGACGGGATGGGTTCAACTGTTGCGCCAGCCGCCAGGGCTTATCGCTATTGCGACGGCGGCGGGCGGTCACGTGCGTTTCGCCATGAATTGGACTGTTGGAGGCCGAGAACACGCCGAAATTTCGCCATTCCCAGTGGCGGCGGCGGCGACTGACGTGACGTTTTCGCTTGTCGCTCGGTCTAGTTTCAAAAAACAAAAATATATACAATTCTGATACCTCTCTCCAGTCCGCCGTACATATAATATTTCCCATTTTCCCACTCGTCGCACTCACCACGCGCTCCCATTAAACACACACGACGTCACACGTATATACAGTATTATAATTTATAATACAGAAATGTATAATGTTCATATACGTACGAGTGCGTGTATATGGGTGTGCGTGTGTATCGCTTTGTCGTTGTGTACGAACGCAGACTTAGCGACGGGAGCTATGCATACGACTCACGAGTATAATACGAGAGCCGAGAGGTTGCACAATATAATAATAATAATAATATTATTTCGTATATATCGTACGTTGGTTTCACGTCAACATTCCCGTCGCAGCCGCCGGCATTCCGAGCATTCCTCGACATACATATACATATTATAATACGAGGCGGAGCTCGCGCCGCAACAACACATTTTAAAATATATATATATATATAGTGTACGAACGTCCGGACGACGACGATCCGAGCGAGCCATCGGCCGTCCGAGTGCATAATAATAATAAAAATAATAATAATAATAAATAATAATCGTAATACCGTGGAGGTACACGCCGCACACGCTTGTAGCGGATCGGCCGCGAGATCCGGTTCTTTAGAGCCGCGCGACGAACTGAAAGAAATATTATTGGTGGGTATTGCATTGGAAGTATACTTCCATATAAGATGATAATATTACTATTATTATCATTATAAAATATCGTAATTTGTAACACACATGGTATTATACCCAAACCCTGCAACCCATAGAGTGTCGGTGATTTAGGGTCAAAGGGTTGTCCGGGAGGTGTCTTTAGTTTCATTGTTAAAAGTTTTAAGGTTTAGGACTTTTAGGTGCAATATACTAATACGGTTGGTACAAGGTAGTTCCCGTCCTTTACTGCAGACGAATGAAACGCCCAGATGGGCCAGATGAGATCTGGAAATATAATTACGTCTTCGGGTAGGTAGTTAGTAAAATACGATTACGCGTACACCTTACTACCTCACGTCTCTACCAAAAAAAAAAAAAATATGTACAATGTTTATGTTTTATTTACATTTTTCTACCACCCGGTCCCCTAAGTGTGGGTGGTTTTTAAAAAAAAGACTGTTTACCGTTTTGGTTTTTAAGAAAAAGAAATTACAAAGTGTGCGTCTCCTTGTCAAAAATTGTCTAACTCCCGTTCGAGGTCCGGGACTTGGAGGCGACACCGACGCTGCGGGTACGTGCACGCCGCACGGGGCAACGCACACGCACACGCACACGGCGCTCACACACACACACACACACATACACACACACCACACACACACACACACACACAACACACTCACTCGGCCGCCGCAGAACGATACGCCGACACCGCCGTGTGATATTATTGTTGTTAGATTTTTTTTCGATAATAATAAAATACGAATTTATTAATTTATAACGATAAAGAAAATACAGGAAAACGTCGTGACGTGAGAAGTGGACAGAAAAAAATGAAAGAAGATTTATTTACGATCGTTCTCGTGTATTTGTGTTAATTAACCGTGCAGTTATTTTTTGACTAGTTTTAATTATCTCTCGGTGGTGGGGGGGACATCGGAATGTTGTAGCAATATGGCGGCGGCCATGATAATGGCACACTCGACAACGTAGACTCTTTGTTTTCGTTTCCCGATAATATTGTTTTATATTTTTTTCACCGCGTCCGCGCCCGCCAACTCGACGCCCGACGGTCGCCTTTGAGCGCGTCCGTTGTGCGCTTCGTCCCGTGGAAACGCCGATCCGCATTCGTTCTAAATGTGCGAAAAGTGCCGCGAGTTCTGCGTTCATCTTCCAAAGGCTGTGTTGGTGGTTACGTGCACTGAACACGGACACCGGAGACCCACCGGAGACCCTCCAAAGACTGGATAACGATGCACCGCCGGTCCTGAGGTCAGTACCCACATGATAGTCCGTACCCAGGTGATCCACACATGATGACCGGGTGCTCCTCTATGGTAATATATCCTATTCCCATTTTGTCTTGAGTCCCACAGTCCCATCCAACCTCTCACAAGTTATTGGGTATTCGGTTAGTACGCTTATAAATAGTTGTTAGCCGTTCGTCTGTTCGTGTATGTTATAGTTATAGCTGCCCGTTGACAAACGCATGTATTAATGGTATTCGTTTGAAGACATCAAACAAAATTTGTGGATGTTCTTATGAATTGTTGAGGAAAGATATTAAATATTCTTTTGATTTGGTCTTTTGTATAAAATATAAATTATAAAATAGCGTTGGAGGTTATTTTATGCACAAATTAATTTGTTTAGTTTATTCCGGGGTTTTTTCTAAGTTTTGTTTTTATATACAAATTAAGTCTTCTTATATTTATTGAATCTACCTAACTATACATAAGTTATTATCTGCTCGACTGGTGCTAAGTTTTTTTCATATCCATGCAATGTCAAAGTTTATAATTTTATAGTGAAGGTACCACCAGTTAGTGCAGTTCTTTAATGAACTACATGCAACAAACTACAACTAGCTTGTGAGTATATACAAATTATAATGAACCGAATCATTCAGATAAACATACTTCAGTGATATTAAAAAATGTATTAATCTATGTAAAATGATAATCGTTGATTTTGAATTTTAAATTTAATAATTTAATAAACTATAATATTGTTACATAACATAAGCCGGTACTATATCTATTATAATTATCAAGAGGGAATATTTCTTAGTTCACAGGACATTTTAAAAAATTGGAGAAATAAACTTTTTATATATGAGTAATGTAGTTCTTGCAATTGGTATTAGTCATTATCATAACTTATTTGTTCTTTGTCCAAATATATGTTGTTGTTATCATAAAAATAAATTATTCATGTCATAGTTATACACATTTAAGTTTTTAAATTAAGATATTACTGCATAATATTATATTCAAATAACTTGTTTTTTATCTGCTTATTAGTATATACTATATAGTTTGTTGAAACTAATCCAAATGTCACTTAAAACTATATGGTCATTGAGGTATTTGGTAATTCATAATTAGTCTGTTATGAGTATGTTATTTTAGGTACCTTACCTAGGTACTTATTTATTTATACTTATAGGTACTTATGTGTAGGTATGTCACATACTATTAGGTATTACCTACCATAATATTGATTGTACAAAATTAAAAGTGTAAAATCACTGTTAGGTATAGGTACCTGGATACACCCATCTAGTGGTAAAATCCTTAATATTTATTATTTATATCACTAAAATGTTATAAGGTTAATATTTTAATTTCTTTATTTTATTGTTATAATTTTGTACCTAAAATATTTAAATTAAATCTTGGTTGGAAATAATTTTATATAATTTTATATTTTAAATATTTATTAATTTACTATAAATTATAAAGTTAATAAATTAATAGGTTAAGACTTCAAGGAAACAGTAAATAAACTAACTAGGTATATTTAAAGTTACATATGTATTTATTATTATTATATCATCTATTTCGATTGAGTTATTTTACTATTTAAATAGTAAATAAAATATTTAATTTAAGTATAGTTACATCATAGAAAGCTGGATTTAGTGTACCAATATATGTATTTAAATAATTAAAAATATATTAAAATATAAATGTTGATCACAGTCGAGTATATATATTTTTCAATTTATGTATCTGTCTCTTTTCACTTATACTTATTATGCTAAGAAGTATAGATTGTATAAATATAAAAAAAAAAATTTACTCCTACCTATACCTACATATTAAAATAATTTTATATGAGTACAATATATTTTTTAATTAATAATTATATCAAATATAATATTTTGCTTAACTGCAAGGTATGTTCAAATTCTAATTATTATACCTAAACATTATTCTATCATTGAGTAAGTACTTACATAAAAAGTAATAATATAAAATAAAAGGAATTACCTACATTCAAGAGTATTAATACTTAAAATATTAATCCTGACTTATTTCTGGTTTTAATTATTATGGACTAGTACATTACAGTTATTAGTAGGCCAGGTACTTATTATGTCTTAAAATACTTAAATAATTATTGTAGTATTAATTTTTCAGTGATTTGAACATAGTATTCTTAGTTTGATCACATATATTTTTGAGGCTTTTATATAATTTGTTTTTGTATTTCAGGTGTTTATTTTCATCCACGAAGACCTGGATATTTTACTTTTAATTAAGTAACTACAGTTGCTTGTATCGACCATGTGATTGCTATATTAAGTTTATCCATATACCATCACATGTTGTGTTCAAAATTGCAATGTGTGTGAGTGCGTAGTCTGTGTGTCCTCGGCCCCCAGTTAGCCATGGGCCGCCCGAGGAAGCCGTCGCCAGCATGAACTCTGCGGCGCCTGCATCGGGCAAACCATCTACCCGATCATCATCTTCGGGCTACCGCCAGAAGGCATTAGCAGAGATCCGCAATTCACTATTGCCCTTTGCAAATATTGGTGGCTGCGACAGCAGCGCTGCCAGCTGCGTGTCGAGTATTTCAAGTGCTTCAGGATCAGCCACCTCTGGAATTGGGTCTGTATCTGGCCTTAGTTCTCTTTCAAACAACTGTGTCGATAAAGAGCTTAACGCACTACGGCAGACACTTTCTCAATTAATCGCAATGGGGTATACCGAAGTAAGAATTATTTGTATTACTAATTTAATACTTTAATATATTTATTTAAAACCACTGAGAAATAAAGTGAGACTATTAATTAATAACATAAGCTAGAACTATTTATATATTAAATCTGCTCAGTTTATTTAATTTAATTATAAAGAAAAATATTCAAATCTATTCAAAGATTTGTATAAGGTATAGATGTATATTATTTATTATATTGCATATCTATATTAATAATTTTAGTGAGTCTTTAATAAATAATTTTTATTTTAGAACATGACCGCTGAATTAGTTTGATGTCGCTGATTATATGATCATATGATCATAATTGAAATATTGAATCTAATTAATATTGCTCAAACTTAACATTATTCCTCTGAAAATATCTTAATATTCCACAAAAATACATTTTAAAAAAATTTATGAATTTGTTAAACTGTAGTTTTCTACAAGAATTTAAAGATTTTGAAATGTCTAAACAATTTTTCTTTCAAAGTATCAAAAATAAATATTTTTGAAAAATTAAAATATAGTACTACCTATTGTTTAAAATATATTTTAGTTTCTAGACTACAACCTTAGAGGAAGTGTGTGCAGTCAATCGTAAAAGTCTATTTATTATATACAACACATAGATAAGATACCACCAAATGTTGGTGCTTGCCACAAAAAAATCTTATTTTTCATTTACCCTCTAACAAAGCAAGACATCTTAAAAATAGGTTGAAAATACATAAAATTGCCCTAAAACCTACATTTCTATGAACAATTACTTATATAATTAAAATATCTAAACATTGTATGTCTAAAAAAGTCAAATTTGCAAAAGTAATAAAGTTTGAGCCTTACTATTTAGTGTTTGCTGAAAATTAACCTTTTAAAATGTTTTTACATTAATTCTAATTTGTTAAGAAGTTATATTAGTTAGTACAAAAAACAAATCCACACTAATTAATATTACATTAGGTACCCACTACCTATAATAGAAATAATTAAACAAAAGGCGTTTTTTGATTTTGGTCTTTAATCAATTCAACAATTTTTTTATTTAGCATCCTTTTATCAAATAATTATTGTTAGTTATTGCATTACTTGTGTTAAAAGACATAAATAAATAGACTAATATTCATACCTAATCAATTAATTTATTCTATTTTGACTTTTGATAGGGTCTAATCAATGACTGGAATTTACTGGCTGGTATTTTTTAGGTACAAGTTATGATAAATAAAGATTGATGTTTTTTGTCAGCCAGTACTCTCGTGTTACCTCGACTACCTTAGGTGCAGAACTGGGTTATCTCGACTAGTGAAATATTTCCAAGACTACCTTATTATGATCATCCATGTCAATCTCGATTACCGCAATTTATTAATTAATAAAAAAGTATATACTCGTATTATAGTATTGAGGTTTAATTAACAATGAGTTATTAGTTTATTACATTTGAGGTCGTAAAAATAATGTATAGTTAAAAAAAAACATTTTTAAATTCCTTGCAATAATTAAATAATAAGTAGATAATAAAAAAATCAGGTAAAAATAATATATACCTAACTATAAAAAAACATTTTAAAATTTATTTTCTGAAATAACCTTTCTAAATGTTATTCTTGATCACCATAAGCAGAATTCTTGTTTTTCTTTTAGGCACTTATATAAAAAATGACTCTTTTTCTCTAGACAAATTTATCCAAATATCCACAGTTCAGGAAATACCATCTTTACTTGAATTTTTCTTTTTAAAAATAAACTTTCATTGATCTCTACAATTAACCTTGGTTCGCCTATTTTTCCTTATAATTTATTTTCAATACCCATTGCGCATTCTTCATGTAATTTGTTATTCTAGTCAATCACTGTATTTATACTTAAATTTAATTGTTGTTCACACCAGTTAATATTTGTTATTTCATAAGTCCAGTCATTTATAAATCGCACGGCAGTCTTAAACGATATTGGTGATCTCTCTAATCAATAACTGTTATGTATATTTTTAACTCTACTCGTGCCGCTGAGAGTGCACTACTGGGCAGCGACCAAAACTCCTCTGATCTCGCTCATTCCCATCATTAAACCTGCCGTTTAGGTGGTAGAGAGGGAGAAATTAGGTACCAAAATGTGAAGTTTGGTCATTTGGATGCGCGAACGAGTAGCGCACTCTCAGTGGCAGGAGTATATTAAATGGTAAATGTTCTGATTTCAAAACAGTGAATAGTAAATTGTACATTAAAAACAAAATTAAGTTGTTTATTACAATGATACAGACAAGAACGCTGGAATATACATTTATCAATAAATTCCTATATGGAGGCAGTCAAGGTAACCCAGATGATTCTAACAGGTAGTATTAGAAATATTTGTGTAGTTGAGATAACACGTAAGTACTTGTCAGCCAGTCAGTTCAGTCATAGTTTTTGAACAGCATCTGCTCTTGGAGTAACACAGCTACTGACCAGCCAAATCCAGTAGTTTGTTTCGTCCCAAAATGTTATATCCACAAACAAAACTCAAAACTCTTTAATACCTTTCTAGTCTATTCAAAATCATAGGTTCTATTTGTATAACTAATTATTATAACATATCAAGTGCCCTTTTTATAGCCAATCTTTTCATCTTTGAACTTGGTTTGTTAGATAACTCCACATGTTTTAAATGACAAACCCTTGTTTAGGGCCTAAGACCCCACCTTATAACAATTAAATCTTTAAAAAAAAAAAATTTAAGATAAGTAAATGTGATATAAATATTTTATATTGATTCTGACTTATTTTTATAATCTCATCTAAACTATTAAATATATACCTGATAAATAAAATTTAAAAAACAAACTAAGTTGTAAAATTGTATTAATAAATATAACTTATGCATTCAAGATATTTATTATCTATACAAGGAAATTTTAGAGAAATTTTTAGCTTTAGATTGTAGAATTAAAAAAAAAAAACTAGTGATTTAAAAACTATAGGATGATTTAATTTTACCAGGGTTAAAAAATTTAGCAGTAGATATAAAATATTAGAATTGCATGTAAGCAGGACCTGATTTATAGAATTATAACCCAGACTAAACTTATTTTTGGAAGGGCTTACCAGCCTAACCATGTACATTTTTATTAAGTTAAATTCACAGATTGAGATAGATTTAGGCTGGCTTAGCTCTTTTGAAAAAAAAATGTTCAAATACCATATTTATAAATAAATACATCATGTGCTCGAGTATCATATGAATGTGCGTATAATATCATAAATATTAAATAATATTGTAAGAAGCCTTTTTGTATGCTGAAAAAAGATGAACATTCTCTTACTGGCTCACATTCTTTTACTAGCTTACCAGCTTACCTTTCTCTACCAAAGCATAAGTAAAGTACAACTAATCAAAAATGATTAAATTTGCCAAAAACAAATGTATTATCAAGTAAAATAGTTCAAAATCAATACGTTCATTTTAAAGTAATTATAATTTTCAGTATATAAAAACATTTTTTTTTTTGTTAAAAATTGATATTTTCACGTGGGCTTATTTTTGGCGTTCTTTTGAGAAAAATCTTCAGTTGCATCTTTACAGGTTTATGGAGTTTCATTAACTTAGTTGAATTAATATTACTAAGTTATACACTTTTCAATGGTCAATAATGATGATCCATCCAATCTTTCCTGAGTTTATCTTTCTTATGCATGTTCAAGACTTTTTCTCATCCTTTTTGTATCAAAAAAGTTTTTCACTTGTACTATTATATAAGTTAAAATTATATTTGAATGTAAACATCAGTGGACGTATGAATGATGAATGTTAATTTGGTGCAAATATTGTAATTGTTTACTTGGATCTAAATACTCTGTAGTGAGTTCAGGGCTGGTAAATTATTGTAAAAAATGGTTAGGTAAAAGGTCAGTTTTTGATTCGATTGTGAGAGGGAGTAGCAACACAAATATCTACTTTGGGCGAATGCTCAAATGAGAGTGTTGCTGTTGTGACATATTTTAATATTATAACTTTTTAATTAGTTATTAGTTATTACTTACCTATTACAGTTACTATTTTATTAATTTCTCTTCCTAAAAACTTGCTTTTTTAATTTTTAATTTAAGAACCAAATTAGTTTTATATTCTCATATTAAGAGCATGTTATATAGACTGTCTAAAATACAGTCTATATAACATACGAAACAGCAAAATATGTTCAGAATAATCTAGTTAACTATTGTTTTTTATTAATATTGGAGTGAATTGAGCTATTATCAAATTTATGTGTAAACATTTTTTAGTTTTAATTTTTAAATTAATAAACATTTTTAAATTGTAAATTGTAATAAGCTTTAACTCATATCTTCCTTTACAGTTAAAGTATAAAAAAACTCACTCTAAGTCCTAGATAATATTCTTACCTTCAATAATAGGTCATTAGGTCAATTGCTCTGATATTAAAAAGAACACGGGTTAAATAGATTGTATGTGGTATATTGTGTGTTTGTACTAAAACAACTTATGTGGATATCATGTTACTAGGATTGCTTAGCCTTTGCCGGAGGGCTCATTTAGTAGGCAAAAAAAGTTGAATAAAAACATCAAAAGCTTGTTTTGTAAGATTATTTTATTAGTTATTAAAAATTATGGTACATTTTACAGAATTAGAAATGGTACATTACTGTTACAACTTTAACTATCAAAGTTATCGTTTACTTGGTTAACATAAGTTTTTTTCAATGTTTCTGATGTTTAAAATCTTAAATTATATATTTCTAGTATAGTCTTTGGAGGAGATCACTTTTTATGCACATTAATGACTAAATGGTGAGCCGTTCTTACTCGTAACATCATTATGATTGATCAAAGAAATTTTCCAATATTTTGAAAATAAATTTAAAGTTCTATTTGTTATTATTTCCCTATGTATTTACCTATGACAGATATGATTAAATAGTAATTTTACAATATTTTATTATTATTAAAGTTTATCTTGTTATTTTAATATCTACTATTTGAAACACAAACTACAATAGCTATACAATCATAAAATGGAAGAAATTAGGTATACACTAGGGGTCTAGTGTACCTCGTCAATAAGTAAGTCACTGAGATTTATGTGTTAAATTTGAATTCAATGATAAATCATGATATACCAAAAACGATTCTGAGATCAGTTTGATAGCCTATATTACATAGTACATTTAATGACATGTTTTTTATGTATATTTTACTATTATTATTCCCTCAGGTTGATTTAATTATTTCTGAAACAGCATTTATCAACATAAATGTGAACATAAAAATGTTTGGCCTGGCTACAACTTTTTTTTCTGACCAAATTTTGTAAGGATCATAACCTTAAAACATTTATTATTTTTACCATAGTAACCCTCTCTCTAATGACAATTTATGATTCATAGATTCTGCTTTCAGACAAACAATTTCATGCTAGGATTTTATTATTACTACTTAATTATTAAAATTGTCAGGGTTGGGCAATATACTCAAAAAAAAAGTATTATGATAATGCATTTAGTGTATGTAGATACATGATACATTTATACTCTGTATTTTATATTTCCAATTTGTTGAATTTTATTAACTATTTACTATACTGACATATTGTCTATACATAAATACTTTGAAATCCATAAATATTAAATAATACTATAAGTCAATAAGTCAGTCAATGCACATTATAACTAATATATATTCTTCACGTCATACATAAATAGTTATAGAATCGAAATAAAATTTGTTGTTGGTTCTATTCAAAATAAAAGTATATAAACATAATATCTTGTGTCTTTTGGAAAAATCAGATACATGATCCTAATGTAAAAAGTATCATAATACATGGCACTTTAAAATTATATATCAAGATACAAGATACGATTTTTAAATTACTTCTAAATAATTTTAGTTTTTATTCTTGGTTTAAATAGCTAATTTTGTCCAAATTTGAACTAAAAATGTCTATAAAAAATGTTTTTATTCCTTTGCTATTTAATGTAATGAGAACATTTTAACAACTAAACAATTTGCAAATTTTCGTAATTTTAACGTATTTTGTCAAAATTTGAACTCCGAATGATTATAAAAGAATTAGCTATAATACAAATTTACTAGGTAGGTATATAAAAATCATAAAACCGTAATGTAAACATTTAGTGAAAAATTCAAGTATACCTATAACGGTTATTTGTTGTTGAATTAAACAAAATGTGAAATTCGATTTTTCGGAAACTTAATTTGCGTAAAAATTCCCATTTTTTACTAATTTAATTTTTACCTTTGACCCTTTCCTCTCTCCAAATATCAACTAGATCCAATTTCGTACCAAGAAAGATATTCAATTTGAAAATGAAGGCATTTTTTCTGCTAATAAATTTCACAAAATAAAGCAAGATCGTTGTAAAATCAATAGGTATATTCATCAAGTAAAAACCAACTACAGTGTATATTGTACACATATATATTTTTATACATTTCCAGTTTGTTTAAACTAAAAAATGTAGGAATGTAGAAAGTAATCCAACCAAATCTACCAATTCAAAATAGATATTAGTTCTTTGGATCCTTTCATAATTTTAGTAACCACTGTCGCATGATTGCATGAATACATGTCTCTGGAATGTAAGATCCAATAAAAAGGTGTAAGTGACCTTGTCCCAATCCTCTGAGGTGATGTCCGACTGTGAGACCTTTCGAACGTTAAAATAATTTGAACGTATCGTCGTATCACACAATCTTAATAAATATTTTTCTTAATCCTTGCATCAATCAATTTTCAATTTATCTAATTAGGTATTACCTAATATTAATATTTTTTTTATAACTTCGCCGCATTTCAATAAACACAATTCACGATATTTACTATATTATATATTTTATTTATTTTAAAAGCAAAATATTTCGTTGTACCTAATGAAAATTTCATTATAATTTGTCAAAATACCAACTTCATAGTTATTGTAGTTTTACATAAACTCAGTACAAATTGTGAAAAATGTAAATGAATAAACCCCGTTAAGACCAAACAGGTTTTCATGAATTTTTATTGTAAGAAACTAAGAAGAGAGATAAAACATTTTATTATAGTTCCGGTTTTTATATATATTTATGTGGGTATATTGAGGAATCCCGGTAAGGTAATTATGTTCAATGTTCCCATAAATTTGTACTTTGTAGAACTGTAGAAGTATGTATGTTATCTTTGTTAGTCTTATGATTGATCGAAGGATAGACAAAACCGGTCCATGTAATTGCAAAAGTTTAGACATGTTTTTCGAGTTTAATTACATTTGATTAAAAATTATATCTATCCGTGTGTGTGGAATTGGGTATTTTGGTACGTTCGTGTCTAATGTTTGGCTTTTAGTTCTAGATTAGAGTTGCTTATTAATTATTATTACGCGACATATTATGTGGCCTTAATATGGTCAAAAATTATACTGATTTAGATTGATATTACATTTTTCTAGATCAAGTAGAGAACCAACCCAATATTATCGTGCTACTTTCACTAGACATTATATTCATTAATATTCTTGGTCTTCCCGATGAACAAAACCCCTTCTAGATGCTAAAATAAGGCCAATTTAACTTGTTCTCGTAATTTTTTTATTTTAATTGTATTGATTTAAATTTTAAAAGATGACTGTGGGTTGTGGTAGAAAATTTCATTCAGTAATTTCGACGCGAATGCGTTTGATGACTTGAAAAGTTGAAAACCACACCACATGTTATAATATGACATATCGTTTGTAGTCATGTTTATTAACTTTTTGTATTTTATTTATTTGGTTTTAAATTTATTGGATAATACCAACCTATTGGCTATTAGTTATTACCATAATTATGTCATTTTTTAAATTATTCATTGCTCACTGTTATTCCCTTTATTTTCAACGTTAGTAATAAAATCAGTTCAAAAGTTCACATCAATGTAAATTAAAAAGTTACATTTTCTTTTGATCAAAAATATTACACTTTGATAATATTTTACTTTAATTACAATATAAAAATTAAAAATATTGATCGCGCATAGTTTCCTATCACCATATATGAAGCAGTAGTTAACGAGAGTTTTGTCATTTGTGCTATAGTTATCATGAAAATATGGTTATACGAAGTCCGATGGGTGATTTAGATAGTGAATAATTATGATAGAAGGTTAGAAAGCGAAAAACTGATAAATTACCTAACAAATACGTAACACAACGTGCAGGAACGACCCCCCCCCCTCCCGAAAATTAAAAGTTGTGTAATTTATATATATCAATCGTCGATAACTACAATAACTGGTCGGTGACAATTTGTTTATGAATCCCCCCCCTCAGAAATTTTTTTGGTGTACGTGCCTGACACGTGCAACTAGACTATAGTACTATACCACGATAGTATGGGGTGTGTTTCATGACGGAATTTAAATTAGTATATTTTTTTCTGTTTTCATGGCAGCACCTAATATAATATTTGTTGTTATCCATTATCCTTTCGATTTGAGATTTTTAATGGTTTACATTTTACAAGATTTGGTGTATTGTGTTCATCATAATGCGTCTTAATGTGGAGTAACGTATTTTATTACTCAAACGCATTAACTCAAGGAAAGTACTGTATTGCTCTTGTCATTGAAGCCGCGCATATACCCGTCATTTTGTTACACACTTAAATCCTCGCTTAAATCGGAATATAAATACAGGACATTAATATTTAACATAACATGATATTTTTGTAAAATAAACTTTTTTATTAAAATTATCTCCAAATAATTTCTGCTCATGATTATGAAACACTGTATAAAGAAAACATGTTGGTATGTACAATGATAGTTAATTACTATCACTATGGTGCGGGGCAGTGTCTGTAAAATTATTTTGTAATGGGGGTGGAGATGGGGCTGCATTTTTAACATACACCTATTTGATATTTTGATCATGAATTGTAACCGTTGTATACATATGTATTACATATTTCCCTACCTAAGTTATTATGAATATTGATACAAAAATCACGTAGATGTATCCATTCCCCCACCCCCGTCGCTTAACCATCACTGCTATCTTGAAATCAAGAATGCATGATAGTTTAATTTAGTTAATAGTTTATTTTGTAACGAACAATAACAACTTAAATTTCGAGAAGGAGGTTACTCATCCCCTGTAAGCAATTATTTGTATTGGGGAAACGTAGTACCTCTCAGCCATATCGCGACAGTAAGAAGCAAGGCCATAGCCGAAAAAATATTTAGGGTGGAGGGGGGGTTTAGAGTATAAATATGTTTCATAATATAATAAAATATGAAACTATAAAAATATAATTTAAATTAATCTTTATTTAATAAATAATTAAATCTTATTTCAAAAAAAATTTCAGGGGGGGTTGAACCCTAACCCCTCCTCCCCTGGCTACGGCCTTGGTAAGAAGTAACATTCATATTGTCCAGTGTCCACACGACGACAATATTTTGCAACTGTTGCAACTTACGATAACAATTTATTCGGATTTATCACTAATCGCGTGACCGCCTCTTTACAGTTTATATAATAGTAACATTTTTTCCTTCACTTTTTCTCTATTTAATTTTTTGTAAACTCTAAAAAATCATTTTTGTTTTTTTCATATTTTTATGAGAAATATTACTTCATATTGTAGTTCTTAGTTAGTATGTCTTGTATTTATTTTAAAAGTGGTTAATAATGTTTAAATGTTAAATGGCTTACAATTGAATATGTGTTTCATATTGACTTAAATGATTACTACTTAAGTGATATTTTATTAATTGTTTACGGAATAGTGAATAATTAAATGTTTGGTTAACCATTTAAGATATTTATTAATTATTTGATATAAATTTAGTTTGTTTATTAAATTAGTTTTTTAGTCTTGAGCTAAAGAAATAAACATTGAAATTGAATTAAAAATATATAATTTCTGTTAACTTTAGATTGGTTACATTATACACTTTTATATTCATTTATTCTAATGTAATTCATTATTTTTTTAGGAAGCATCATTAAGAGCACTTAAAGTATCTGGAGGACGGTGTGAAGGTGCTCTAGATTTTTTAGCTAAGCAACAGCAATGTGATCTGTCTAACGGATGCAGCAAATCTTCATCTGGTAATAATATTGTTATTTTTTTATTATCATAATAAACAGTATTATAATTTATAGTATTCAATCTCTAATAATATTTATACTATTATTTTACAGGATTATGTAATAATAATAAATTGATCAGAAAATCAAGTTTAGAAAGAAGTGGAGTTGGACCAAGGAGTAGTCCTGGCCAAGACAGTGGTGCAGGAAGCTCAAGGTCAGATAGTCCAAGACAACCTGATCTAGTCATTCACTCTCATCCACCCTTATCTCGTCAATATTCTCCTTCGGCATATTCAGAAACTCCTCCACCACCCCCACCTAGAAACAATAGCACACCACCACCTCCTCATGTACCGACACACATGCAACAGTTGCTTAAGCGCATGTCACCAGCCCCTGCTGTTCCTTCACGACCACCTGCACCTACACCAGGAACTTCATGTAGTTCCAATCAAAGAGGTACTTCACCAATGGTAGTTCAGAATGGTCCACAAGCACAGCAACAATTATCTCAACAGATGCAAGCCTTAAGTATGACTACTGCTGAACCACCACCACCTTATCCAATAGTTGGAGCTCCACCACCACCACCCTCATACTCTGTATCAATTCAAGAATACCGAAAGTCACCTTCTTCTGGAGTGTTTTCAAATGCAGGGTCATCTAGCCCTGTATCGGGATCAACAAATGGAAGTATGTCATCCTTAACTCGTCCTACACCATTACAAGCCTGGGGAGCTAGACAAACTAAAACTCAGTCACCAATTATAATGCAGTCTGTACGAAGTACATTGGTCCAAAAACCTGTACTTCAAACTGCTGTTGCACCACAAGCTCCAGTACCTACTTCTCCCTCCCCAGTTCCACCACCGTCTTATGCGTCATCTATTCAACAAAAGCAACAAGCTCAAAAAGCAGTCCAACAACCTCAACAAGCGTCATTGTCTTCACCCCCATCAGTTGTACCGACAACTGAACCTCCTAGCTATGCAAGTACTATGCAAGCTCTGGCTGCCCAACGAGTAATTACTAATCCATTGCCACCACCACCATATGCTGAGGACCATCAACATCGGAAGCCTACTCCTCCATTACCACCTATTCCATCATCATCTGTGGCTAAAAACAAAATGATGAACTGTATTAACTATCATCATCCTTTTAGTAATAATAATAATAATAATAATGGCATTACTAATGGACATGATGAAGAAGATGATAATCAGTCAAAAATTGATCACCAGTCCCCTATTCCAGAGCGCAAACATATTAGTAAAGAGAAAGAAGAAGAAAGACGGGAGTGTAAAGTAAAAAATTATTCTCCTCAAGCATTTAAATTCTTCATGGAACAACATGTAGAAAATGTTATCAAGTCACATAAACAAAGAGTGTTTAGACGTGTTCAGCTTGAAACAGAAATGGCTAAAATAGGTTTGAGTGATGAAGCTCAGTGTCAAATGAGAAAAATGTTATCGCAGAAGGAATCAAATTACATACGACTTAAACGAGCAAAAATGGACAAATCAATGTTCACAAAAATCAAACCGATTGGAGTTGGTGCTTTTGGTGAGGTTACATTAGTTAGAAAAATTGATACAAACCATTTATATGCTATGAAAACATTGAAAAAAGCACATGTACTTAAGCGTAATCAAGTTGCCCATGTAAAGGCTGAAAGGGATATACTAGCAGAAGCCGATAATGAATGGGTTGTTAAACTATATTATTCGTTTCAAGATAGAGATAATTTATACTTTGTTATGGATTATATACCCGGTGGAGATTTAATGTCATTGCTAATCAAGTTGGGAATATTTGAAGAACATTTGGCTAGGTGAGTTGCTTTATTTAAACTTAATATGATTTATTGCATACTTATTAACTAAATAATGAAAATGTTTATAGGTTTTACATTGCTGAATTGACTTGTGCTGTAGAGAGTGTGCATAAAATGGGTTTTATCCATCGAGACATCAAGCCAGATAATATATTGATTGATAGAGATGGTCACATTAAACTCACCGACTTTGGATTGTGTACTGGGTTCAGATGGACTCATAATTCTAAATATTACCAAGATGGTAAATATTCAATGATTTTTCATATATTTTAAAAAGTTAAGTCCTAATGAATCATTACTATTTAAGGTGAGCACTGTAGACAAGACTCAATGGGTGGTGGTGAAGAATGGGGTGTAAATGGTGCAGAATGTAGATGTCACCAGTTAAAACCTTTAGAGAGGCGACGTCGGCGAGAACATCAAAGGTGTGAAGCTCATTCATTAGTGGGAACGCCAAACTATATTGCCCCTGAAGTATTGCTTCGAACTGGTTACACACAATTATGTGATTGGTGGAGTGTAGGAGTCATCCTTTATGAGATGTTGGTTGGATCGCCTCCATTTCTTGCTAACACCCCCTCAGAGACTCAATACAAGGTATATAAACCATTGTTTATAAACCACGAAGTGATATTTTGCAATTATTTTAATTAATTTTTTGTAGGTTATACATTGGGAAAATACTTTACAAATACCAGCATCTGCTAACCTATCCCCGGAAGGTGCTGATCTTATACTAAAGTTGTGCACTTGTAAAGAAAACCGCTTGGGTAAGAATGCTGATGAGGTCAAGATTCATCCATTTTTCCAAGATATAGATTTTGAGAGAGGAATGAGACGTCATAATCCTCCACATGTACCACGCATACAATTTTCAACTGACACATCTAATTTTGATCCTATCGATCCAGAACGTCTTCAGAATTCAGATTCTTCTGATCCTGATAATAGGAGTTCTGATTCGGATGGTAACCGTCCGTTCCATGGATTCTTTGAGTTCACCTTCAGGCGTTTTTTTGATGATGGCGGTGGACCATCATTCCATACTAGAATTAGTCTGGATGATAATGATGGGCAAGGCGCTGTATATGTTTGATCCTTGTAAATTCTGTGATGGTTGAACTATTGGTGTATGTGGAGACATTAATGAATGCTCAATTAAAGCCATTTTAATAGTTTGAATAAAGCATTCATAGTGTGTAAGTAAAGAAGTTAAACGCCTATAAAAATGTCATAAGTATAAAATAAAATGTTTTTAATCATGATGAAATCTAGAATAAGGTGATAAATAAAAAAAAATGAAAGAATAAAATAATGTTCATTAAAATAAGATATGCCACATATTGTACTGAGTATAGCTTGTTTTCAGCTTTTCTATTGCAACACAATTATTTGTGGCAAAAAGCTCAGTTTGAGGTTTAATCCTCCCTTAGAACATAAGCTTTATTTAGTTACCAAAATTGTCTTTGTATTTTAATATTTTAGTTTCCTGCTCTTCATAAATGAATAGTACCCTTTCCAAATTCTAACACTCTTTTTTCCTGTTGTATTTATCTTTTTTAAAATTAAACTATTTTTAAGTTAATTTTAGGATTTAATGTGTTTCATCATTCGTCTTATTATTATTATCTTATAAATGTTTTTCTTTTACTTTAGAAAAATGAACCAATTATGGGCTGTGCAAAATGACAGGGATTAACTTACTGAGCTTAAAAACGAATTTAACATATATATATAAAATTATATATACAGACAAAATTATCATCTTTCTATGCAGTTACCAAATTTTATTTAAAAAAAAAAAGAATAATAATAATAACTAATTTTTTTTGTAATTTTAAATAATTTAAGATACCTGCTCTCTTTACTTCTCTCTGATTATTATTAATACTACTACTATTATAATTATTATTATTATTATTAAAATAATTTAAGATACCTGCTCTCTTTACTTCTCTCTGATTATTATTAATACTACTACTATTATAATTATTATTATTATTATTATTATTATTATTATTTTTATTATTTTTGTTTGTTTGTTTTAATGATCTAGTTGAATTTGCTCATTTCAATAATGTTTCGGCGTCATTTTAGTTGACTTGTCTGTGATAAACGATTATTTAGAGAAAATAAAATCTAAAAACAATTCGGCCAAAATGACGCCAGGCTTGTTTATTACAGATCTGCTTAGTGTTTTTTTTTATTATTATTATTTATAAGTAATATTGAATTCATATTGTATTATATTACTCATGTGTATTGTACAAGATGATTTAAAGTCATACTTTTGTCACAGTGTATATTTTTATTATTATTACTATTTTTTTTTTTTTTTTAGGAAAAGTGATATGTAAACATGTAAACATAAATGTAATGTATATTTTTTTATTACAAAAAGTCAATAACATATTTCTATTGCATTTATACCGATCCATTTTTATTCTCATTTCCCTTTTTTGGCACCTTTCTTTTTCTTCTTCTTTTGCGCCTGTGGCCATGGAAAGCCTCGGCACTTCAGCAGATCTTGTACATTGTGACATGTGTGGTAAGCATTGTCCATAGCACATTCATTGAACACATCCACCAAGTTCCTCGACTTTTTACCTTCCTTCCGTGTCTTTATTGTTGTTGGTGTCTGCTTTTTTGTTTTTTTGTCATCTTTAGAATTTATCTCTTTTTTCTTTTCACTTCCTTGTTTACTCATTTTTCCTGAAATTAGCGAAGTTTAACATCTGGACTCTAGACTTAAGAGTATATACATTTAAGTTAAAATATTCGTTTTAGATGAGCTGTTAGTTGGTTGTTATCTTTTGTACAATTATTGATCAAACTTCATATAGCTTCAGTTCCATAGAAACTGTATTGCAGGTGGTTCTTAGGGTACCATGCACAAAGTTGATGAAGAGGTCCTACCTACATAATATGTACTTACCTAATAATATTTTTAATAACCTAAATTTAGTATCAAAATAAAGACATTTTTTGAACTAGGGTTAGATTTATAAGATCACTGCTTGATGAATTTACATCAGGATTCAATAACTTCAAGATATGACACTGTCTATTTCTAAGGACTAAGATTACTATGTATAATATTTACACACTATATATTTTTTTTATTTAGTTCTGTTAGGGCACTACACCTAATAGGTATGCCATGCCGCCATTTTCGACTCATTAATTTTGGGACTTGAGATTTCTGTTCTCAAAACATAAAAATTGTTTATGGGTATGTACTAACTAGGTACCTTACTAATTATTACAAAATGTAATATAAACTCCGTCATTCACCATAGGATGATATGGATCTCGTTTCACCTTTTACGTTTTAACACGTACCTACCTTGTGAAAATGACAATATATCTTCGTCTGTCGGGCATTAAAAAAAAAAAATGATGTATACCTATACAATAGGTACCTATTCAGTATTCTCACCTATAATAGTGTAATACCAAATACTAATTATAGTCTATAAACTATAGTAGGTTATTGCTTTTGACTGAAAATGTGAAAACCCCATTTAACTTTCAACCTTTCTGCATAAGAACATAAACGATTTTTTCTTTTATTTTTAATTTCATTAATGGTCATTTTTATGCCAATTGTATTCAATTCAACACTTTATACAGTGATTAATCACGTATAGACTTAAATTTGTTAGATGGAAGAATAATGACTTTCCACGGAAATTCTTCATCGCGATATAATTTTACAAATTTTAAATTAACATCATCACTCAATTTCAGCATTTTGCAACACGCCAACTCCTAACAATAATAACATCACGTGGCATGAATAAAAACAATGCGTTAACATGTATCCCATTCACACAGAGATAGAACACCTAGCTAGGGTAGAAAATTCAGTGGTGATGGCCCCTACGGATGTTACCATCCGCCTTTGGGCTGGGTACGCACTTACTATTCATGAATAAGTACGGGGAATTTTGGCTCCAGTGACATACCTCGAATTTTTTTTTAATTATCGACGGTAAAAAAAACTTTTCATTCGGTCAAGAACTTGAAGTTTGAATAGAACGTTTCTCATAAGTTAGTTGTTAATGGAAATTATAATAAAAGTTGAGCACCATATATTTATTATTTGTATGACTGTATGCGAGTCTAAACTAAAATTTGAAATTTGACAAAAAAAAATTGTAATTTTGGTAAAAGCACCTTGGGTGCTGTAAAAATATGATAAATCGTTAATATATTATTATAGGTAGCTTAATAATGTTATGTATAAACTAAACACTAATATAAATAAAAACATTTTAATATCTATTATATTATTATAATTTAAAATGTACCTAATATATACCGTGTGCCTCAAAAAGCAGGGGCCACTATACCACTCATAACCATGTAAATATTTTTCAATTCTGTTTGCGGGACATTAAACTAGACTAATGGATCATAAATTTCGATGACTTACAATGTTTTTAACTCATGTATCTTTCGCATGCGCAATAAAACTTATATTTTTTTTAATGGCAACCCGTAATTTAAATATCATATTCGGGTTTATCGATTTATTTCAAACCATTTTGATGCATCAACTTTTGTCCTAAACCCAAAATTGACTAAACTAGAGCTAAGTAGAATTTAAAAAATTTAAAAATGTTCTAACTGTATGTACTTTTTTTTTCTTCTAAACACCACGAAACAAACAATCAAAATTATTATTATTAAACTAATTAACTATTTACGAATTAGGACAAAAGTTGATACATCAAAATGGTTTGAAAAAAATCGATAAACCCGAATATGATATTCAAATTACGGGTTGCCATTTAAAAAAATGTAAGTTTTATTGCGCATGCGAAAGATACGTGAGTTAAAAACATTGTGAGTCATCGAAATTTACGATCCATTAGTCTAGTTTAATGTCCCACAAACAGAATTGAAAAATATTTACATGGTAATAAGTAGTAAAGTGGCCCCTGATTTTTTGGACATACGGTGTATATTAGTAATATTGTAATAGTGTTCGAGGAAATCCAGAAAAAATGTTTGAGTCGGAAATTTGATAGGTCTACACCCCCATCTCAAAGCCATGAATTGTAGTTCGGGACGGCCCTGTGTAAACCTCCTCCATTGAAAATAGCTGTGTAAACCACTGTAACTACTAATTACCCTAAGATCATAAAATAGTAAATAGTAAATACTAAGTAGGTACCTTTATAATACGAACTACTACATGTAGTCGTTCGTGGTGGAAACCGCCGAAATGTTTGACTGGCATTGCCAACAGATCAATTAGAGGACATTGTTTGGTTAGTGGATACGGTTGCACTGGTGTCCCTGGCCTTGTGATAAAAATAATCTGACGAAATCAATTTTCTCTTTTGTTCCCTCTAATAAAAGTTAAAACGTCCCTCTCAAGTCTGTTCGCTGTGCCGTTAAGTTTCGCGTTCGATTAACAAGTTCGTCGCTGAATCTCGATTACAATAATGTGGACGTCATTCAAACCAGAAAGTTTTTTCGATCGGTAGAACACTAAAACTGGTGGAAGGCATCGAATACCTTCACCTCTATACTTGAACGTACACGACATGTCGTCGAACAAAATCCTATGTGATAGTCAATTGTGATAAATACCTAATATCTATAAGTTAGTTTATTTAATTATTCACTATATATTTATTTTGTTAATATATATTATGCATTAGTATATATGATGTATATAAATACATAAACATATTCTGTTAATTAAGTGTTTGAAGAGTTTAATTTAATTTGGTTGATACACAGTATAGTTTATTTTATTTCTTAATTTCTTTATTATACAACTATTACATGCAATTTCTTGAATCGTGAGTGTGTAATAAAAGATTGACCATATAGCGGTGTGACAATGAACGTTCTTGGCCCTAGAACAGCAACATCAGTCAATCGTGTACCTGATATGGGACAACCAACCAAGCCGCTGACGAACAGTCCGCCAGTAACAAAATCTATGTTTCAACATGTAAAAATAGAACATTTGGTGGCTGGATTTTCAGGCGGTGTTGCATCTACACTCATACTTCATCCCCTAGATTTGTTGAAAATTCGATTTGCCGGTGAGTAATTGATGTTATTTTCATCCTCTTTTAATTTCAACTTTAATGTAATATATATTTATGTTTTACAGTTAATGATGGGAGAAATGCAATACCAAGTTATGCCGGACTGGGAAATGCCGTCACTACAATATTTAGACAAGAAGGGATAAAAGGACTTTATAAAGGAGTTACTCCAAATGTTTGGGGATCAGGAAGTGCATGGGGTTTTTATTTCCTATTGTAAGGAAATCTTGTACAACCAAATAAAATAAATATAACTATTAAAGTTTACAATTTGTATTTTTAGTTATAATTCAATAAAAGCTTGGATTCAAGGTGACAACACTAAAAAACCTTTGGGTCCAGCATTACATATGACTGCAGCAGCAGAAGCAGGCATACTCACATTAATGATAACCAATCCAGTATGGGTAGTCAAGACTCGTTTGTGTTTGCAATTTGATAAGCCCAATGATCCGAGCAAGTCGTACAGTGGAATGTGGGATGCATTTCGCAAGATCTATGGTGCTGAGGGTGTACGAGGCCTGTACAAGGTATTCTACAATACCTGACAGTTTGGCGAATGAAATAAAAAATATTCATTGTGTGGGCTAGATTTATATAATTTGTCCTTTGTAGATTTAATTTAAACTAAAGGTAACATTAGATGAATTATATTAAAAGTCTGAAATTAAATTAAAAACCAAATGAAATTATATTTCACAAAATATGAAAACTATGAAAAATTATTAAAGCAGTTATTAAAAAAATTGAAGCTAAATTGTATAGCATATGCTCACTGTTTATTTTAAATTTCTAAATATAAATTTTAATTAAACTGTTAAAGTACATTTTAATTTATAATCTAATTCCACACGCTTTGATTGATGTTGGGTATATTGTTTTTGTTTTGTCTTAAGTAGTAAATAATAGATGGGTATAATAGATACCCTTACCCAAAAAAAAGTAGTTGGTCATATACGTTATTGTAGGGCTTTGTTCCTGGCATGTTTGGCGTATCTCATGGTGCCCTGCAGTTCATGACTTACGAGGAAATGAAGACTTTTTATAATGAATACAGAAGATTACCAATTGATGCTAAACTGGTGAGTTATAAATATAAAGTCATTGATTTAACATAAGACACTTGAATTATAAGCATCTTAGTTAAATCGATCACCCTATCTATTAAAATTGTAAATAATAATTACTAATCATGTTTAATTATCTACTACAGGAAACATCTGAATACATTGTATTTGCAGCGTTTTCAAAATTAATTGCCGCTGGTTTGACATATCCGTATCAAGTAATTCGTGCAAGACTGCAAGATCAACATCGTGAATACCGAGGCACTTGGCATTGTATAACCCAAACATGGAGGTACGAAGGTGCTGGTGGATTCTATAAGGGATTATCGCCATATTTATTACACGTGCTTCCAAATATTTGTCTTGTGTTATTGATATATGAGAAATTTACGAACACTTAATATTCTATTACACCAATATGAGTTTAAACATAACAAAACCTATCAGTCCTGTGTTAGTTTTTTGATTCCAAGTATTTTTAATTTCTTTATATTTAGTATTAATAAAATGTTCTATTCTTTATGTTAAAAATAAAATTATCTGTCCCTTATATTTATATATTGATATGATATCAGATGATATAAATATGTGTATAATATTATACACATCAATTGTGCAATATTCAAAGTTAAAAGTTCCCTTGAATACAAAAGTTAAGAACAAATGAATAAGTTAATAATAAATAAGATTATCAGTCTACATTTATTTGATTTTTTTTCATATAACATGATTATTGCCTTTTGACTAATACTTACCCCTGTCCAAAATAATTTCTCTTGTAGACAGAATTATAATATGACAATACTCCTCTTAGTTGTATGTGTATTTATAGAAATAATGTAATATATGTTATATTTCTTTGTTTTCAATACTTTTATTTCTTAACGGTTAGTCCTAGTTACTCAAATTTATTTTACAACTGGTATTTTGTTTTGTTTTTAATATATATTGTACAATTTCATCAATGTGGTGAAGTAAATTCATTTTAATTATATACCGTAATATGATAAAATAATACTTTCCAAAAGTTAGTTTTTAATATTTGTTCTGTCGTCGCGATACACTGATAATTGCAGTTAAAATAAACTAAGTTAAAATATTTTTATTGTTTCTATTGATTTGGTTTACGTTAAAGAAATATTTTGTATAAATATATTCTTTTATAATATCATGTTCATTGTTACTAAACATGTAAAATATAAATATAGATCACGTGATAAATATATTTGTAGTTCGTTTTAACATGTCATTTAACAGTGTGTTGCGGTGCTGCCAGTAACATAACAAAACAATTGGTAAGATATTTTTAATAATGTATCAAATGTATTGATTTCAATAATTTTATTTTATTTCAGGTATGAAAGGACACGAGGATTTTATAAAGGAATTGGGCCCAATCTATTGAGAGTTATACCAGCAACCATCATTACATTTGTAGTCTATGAAAACTTATCTTCATATTTAATTAAGTTGAATATTATACCTTCATAGTTAAATTTTAAAATGGTCATTAGTTATTTTCATAGATTTTGTGATATTTTTTTATGAACTTTAACGTATACAAGATTAAGAGTTGGTTATTAATAATTATTACTTACTTTAGTACTTAATAATGTTTGTTCCATTTATTTGTTTGAGTAAATGTTGTAGAATTATAATAAATAATAACACATATTTTTTTGTTGCATAAAAATAAGGAACTAACAAAATTAGGTATAGTTACTGTTAAAAAAAAATATTTTATGTGAAACCATATTTACAATACTTTGTAAAGGAAAAAATTTTGGATGATGTCAAAAATAATAGAGGTATGTAAATAGTAAAAGAGGAATGCACCACTTGCAAGCAATGCCTTTGCACGCCTATGTATACAATCAGTGGCGTGCCCAGGAAATTTCAATGGGGGTAATATGTGTTATAAATGTTTTGGCATAAGTACATTTAAATTAATATAAAATAATTAAATAAGTTGAAGTCATCAAAAAAAAGTCAATGGGGGGGGGGGATATAACCCCTAACCTCCCCCCCCCACTTTGAGCACGCTACTGTATACAATATATTATTATGCCATTAGTTTTTGGGATAAAATTAGTTCAACCTATCAGCTACTGCATTATTAATAGGTAACATTCCATTTATAATCTAGTATGTTGTAAAGTCAATACTAAATGCTAAATAGAAGTATAACTACATATAGTATACTAATATAATAATCAAAAATAAATAAAAAAAAAAACAAAAAACACACATTGTAAAATAGTATACCTAGAAACTAGAAATAGAAACTAGGTTTTACCTGATTGGATTGGGTTATCCAAAAATGTCTCATGGTCGATTTACATATCTTGGAAATTAGTTGGAAGTTAACGTACATTATTTAATCAACCTTTCGGGTTTTAATCTTCTATAATCGGAAAAAGTCAACAAACTCAAAATTTGTGCAGAGGTGTATGTACCAAGAGACGGACTAGGGCAAAATATTTGGCTCGGGAAATCTATAATTTGACCGGCCCTTGGCCATTTCGTTATCACAAAATGTAAAAACTTAAATATAACTAGGTATCTATATTCTATAGTAAAAAATCTACTTTTATGAATTAAGAAATAAGAACTTTATAGCATAGCACTGGTCAATCAGACGTTATTTGATATTTTTAAATAAAAACCTTCGACAGTTATTGGCAAGTGTTGTCTTGTATAACTGAGGTCTGAGGTCATAGATCAAGAGCGAACTTAACGCAATGAAAATAGAAATAGTAGTAAAAAATGTATGTTTAATTTTTTTGAAGTTTTTGGAGAATTCTATTGGTTCTTAAAAAATTTACAAAAAACTACGTCAAGCCATATAAATTTCCTAAAAACGACAAAAAAATGTTTTAAAAATCCAAAAAGTTAAAAAAAATGCTAAATAAAAATTTTATTTTTCGTTTTACTAATGGGTGGCTGCTTTCCTCAAAATTGTTCACGCATTATGTACAAATATTATTAAGGATATGATGTATTTTTTTTAATTATCTATATATATAACTAATCTCATTCACATCTACTTATTGTGCCATGTGGTATAGATCATAGATCGCATTTAAAAAAAAAATTTAAAAAAAAAACTTCGTTTTATTGATACATGAAACGAATTTTTTTTTAGGACAGCAATGTTTAAGAAAGTGCAGAAAAAAATAAAATTTGTATTGAAATCCGTACCCTAGTTATTAATAATTCTTTCTGATGATGCATTGAATATTGATACCGAGGGGAGTGGACGATCAGCCGAACCGAAATTTAATATATCTTGAACACCTTTTAGCCCAATTTTTCAATGATATGAAAATACAAAATATTTATAATTTATATGTAGAATTATGTATATTATTTTAAATTTATTATAAGTATAAAATAACAAATTATTTTTGAGCATCTGCAGCGGCCCGTCGGGAAAGTTCCCGGTATCCCTCCGGCCCAGTCCACCCCTGTAAGGTACATATATATTAAAACGAATATCTACACCCTACACGGGTACAAAATAAATGAAAAATATAATTTGGTGGGTACCTAATACCTACATCCTACTATAATGGCAATATTATATTAGGTATTATGTATTAATATATTATTCTAAAACTCGTAACTACAAAACATTTTGTTATTCTAGATTGCGAAAACATGAGCCACAAAATAAGGAATAGAAAATGACTTAGGGTCCATGAGATGTTAAAAATGATTATTTTGTTTCAATTTATTCAAAAAAAATGTTGCCGATATAAAAAAATCAAGGTCAAAAATTCAATGGAATTATAGCCATGATACCTACTTGATAACTGCAATAGACATAGCTATATATATAGTTTCTAGTCTTCTAAAATGACTATTAGGTACGTTTGTACAATTGTATTTTATAATAAATAATAATATATTCTATATTATGAATTACCTATGTAAATTGAACTCAATTCCTAAGAAACTACATTTTAACACTTGTTATACCCACGGACACCCGCATAGAATTAACCCACTAGGTGTAAAATACTTCTGGTGTTAATAATATAGTTGCTATAAGCCTTTTATATCGTTCATTATTTATTATTTTAAGATTTTAAGTCTAACATATTGTCTCTCAGAATGTTACTATCTTTCCCACGACCATGGAAATAAATGAACAAAAAAGGAATTTTTATATTTTATTATTTATTTGAAAAGTCTAAATTATTAAAAAATATTTCCTCAGTTGGTGTATTTGTACCACCTGTCCACTCACCGTGCGTTACTACATATACCTATAAGTAAAATAAATTATAAATTAGATAATCGCATTCCCATAAACATTTTTATTTTATAGATAAGATTTAAAAAAAAAGTTTATATAGGAATATGAATGTAGTTTATTTACATTTTACGTGCAAGACAGTCAACGGCTATTGATATTTTGGTCCAAGGTTATATTTACATTAGGTTATTAATTATTATAGACATTAAAATTACGTATGTATACGTACCTACCTACTATTACATTCCCATTTCTCTAGCCAAACTGCACAGTGGCGCCGAAGTGGCTTAAAAATACTAGGGTAAACCATGTAAAAATATAAGGCATCGTGTATGGTATACATTGTATACCTCTATAAAATCTCAAGCAGACAGGGGCTTTGCCTCTCATTCCCCTTTGAATCTAAATTTCTATGAAATATATACATTTTTCGTACAAAATAATTTTCAAGTTTTCTTGATTTTGATGATTTTAAACATTTAAATTCCAAATGGTTATAAAAAAAGTCATTGTTATCTATTCTATCTCCTTTATTTTTAAACTGTTATCATAAATACTTATGAGGAACCTATTGTATTAAATTTTCAAGCTTTTTGAATTAGGAAACATTTTTTGATCGATGTTTTTAAGAAAAATATAAATAAGAAAATCTATTATAATATATTTTTTCTATTTGGTGAACATTTTGAATATCTATGGTTGAGCGTTTTCAGTAATATGTTGAATTATTAAAATAAGAAATCCGTTTCATGTGAAAATGTTAATTTAATATGAATAGTTACTGCCGGTACTGGTGCATAATGTTGAAAAAACAATATTGAAAAAAACTTCAAACGCTCATGAAAAATTAATTTGTCTTTCCGTCAAATGTTTGTTTGTTTGTTATAGGTAGAAAAACTTTTAATTTTAATAAAAAAAGAACGATTTTCATGAATTTTCTAACTTATAATAAGACTATTGTGAATTAACGCTTACTTTGTTTTTGAATTACACTAGTAGCATCTTCTTAGTCTCTATATTACGAGGAGCCTTATCATTAAATGTCCAGGTTTTTAATGGAGCGGAAAAAAGCGACAAGAATTTGAAAAAACCATACAATTTTTATTGTTATACTTTATTGAGTTACGCCAAAAAAACAAAATCTATTTTTCAAAAACTGGTTGGCTTAAATTTATTGATTTTACTTTGGCGTATTTTTGTTTGTGTATATTCCTATATACAGTATTTATTTATATTTATATTTATTTATTAACGGGCAGAGCCCTATACAACAGTTTCACATAATGAATTTACAGTTTAAATACAATTAATAACTCACACATATGGATTTCACCAGATAATAGTAACAATAATTATATATGTATAATGGTAAGTATTTAGAATAAGAAAGTAGTAATACCTAATTTTACCAGTCATGTCTGCCAGATAGGATTTGAAACACGACAGAAGTGGTTCACCAAACCTAGATTTGTATAGGGTCTCAATAAGGCAGAAATGGTCAACTCTATCAAAGGCCTTAGACCCTTAGCAAAATCTGTATAAATAACATCAACTTGGATGTGCTTTTCAACAGCCTCCAAAACAGAATTGTTAAAAGCCATCAAATTCATAGTGGCTGAGCGACTAGGTCTGAACCCATATTGCTCATCGATTAGAATTGAGTTAACAGGCGATTGAATACTTCTCAATACTAATTGTTCGAAGAGTTTAGATATGTGGCTCAAAATCGACAAAGGTTTATAATTTTTGACATTGGCCTTATAACCCGATTTAAATATAGGATTGACAGAACTAATCTTGAGAATGGATGGGAAGACTTTGCTATCGAGAGAACGCCTGAAAAGTAGCCACAACGGAAAACATAAGGAAGACTTTATAGTTTATACTGTATAAGAAGATACCAGACAGGCCATCAGGGCTTATGGACTTAACACTTTTTTGAGCATCTAAACCAGTGTCAACATCATCGGTATCGAATGAGCAAGTACTAAGCAGGTCATGGATCAAAAAAAGAGAAGAATGATCAATAGACAAAGGTGGAACATGAACATACACTGTATTAAAATAAAGAAAAAATAAATTACAAACTGACTCAGTGACCGAACTTTGTAAGTTCTCAAAACGTACAGATTGAGGAATCTCATTGTTGAACTTGTGAGCTCGAACAAAATCCCAAAACGACCTAGGATTATATTTAATTTTTTTTAATTATTGTCAATAAAATTTTTTTCTCTCTGTTAAAATACTAGAAAAATAAATATATAGTTCCATCTAAGTTGTTGTTAGTGAAATAAAAAAAATGTTGGGAGTGAAACGACAGTTATTTTTTATGTTCCTCTGAAGTTAGAATTTTCACTACATATCTCATAATCACGAAATCTTAAAAAATAATTTTATACTTACAAATTTATAAATTTTCGGTTTTTTTAGCTAAGGATTGAAAATTTAAAACAAGGTACCTATCTCATAAGTAGTTTATACTGTCACCAAAAAATCTTTAAAAAAATTGTATTGACATAGTTTTTTTTTATTGGTATTTTAAGTTAAAATCGGGACGAAATTAGATATTTAAACGAAGATTAAATGCATGATATTCAAAGCCGATTGGTTTAAAATGTTTAAATTTAATCGATTATTTCAATAGAAAGCAAAATCTAAATATTTCATTACTTCTAAATTATCTGTGCATTTATTTATCAAAGTAATTAATAAATCTAAAACCACGATTAAAGATATCTTTAATCGTGTCTAAAACCAACTAAAAAGTATTTTGAAATTATTCATCTGCTCTCCAAGTAAGCTGTTAACAATGGAACCAGACTGCTGACAGCTGACGATTATAAATATTATCATTGATTAGTATTTAGTATACAATACATGCATTAGTATGGCGTTGTTTATACAGTATGATGTTTATTGCTATCAGTAAATTGCTTAAAGCCATTCAATTTTAGAACTATTCAATACTATCTTATTTAAAGTATTTGAGAACATAGATTTAATGTTTATATTTTATGCTAACATTGATAAGTATGATAACATATTATGAGTAGGTAAACGCCCTGTTCTCAAAATTGTTATACTATTAGTACACATACACCACGGTTCACGGCAACAACCACCTACCACCGATCTGTACCCTGTGTTCGGCGCCACTGAGCAACTAAACTTATCCAAAAAATGTTGGTAAAATATAGTATTGAAATCTCACAGTTAAAGATATATTGTTATGTTTAAGTGAATTGTTTTCATTGTGGAGACCACAAGTAGAAAATATTTTAATTCTATTATATACAGATATATCTAGGTGGCTAAGTATGAGGTAATATATATCACATGCAACCTACCTATCTACTTAGATGTAGATATTTATGGCATTAGCCATAAAGACTTGTCATTGGTACGCACGGATGTAAATACATTTTATTTTTATGATGAAACATTGAAAACGAAACGAAATGGACTTTAAACCTTTAAATGCGATAATACTGAATAATTCATTGATCGTATTATGTAAATTATTGGAAAATCCATGTCGTTATTCGTATAAAACAAACCAATGTATAGATATAAAAAATGAATATTGTAATAGTCATAAATTGTCTGGAGAAAACAAATTGTATTGTTTCTATCTGTAATCTCATCACTTTTATTAGAATACACTTATTTACTGATCTAAATAAAAGAAATATGTTTTATTCATCATATGGCGTAATACCTATATATAATGACTCTATTTTTTTTTTTTTACAAAAATAACAATATGATAAACATATTACATATTTATGCTTTAGTTTTACTTTTATCTAATAAGAGAATTTTGAGAAGGTATCATTATATAGTTGTGTATTGTACATATAGGTATAATAACAGGTATATAATAGTGGGCACCTATACCTATCTCTTATACATAAGTCTTTTTATTAAATATTTAAGAGATTTGATCATAATTATATTCATATAATGTTTTGTTCAATTACTATAAAAAAATACTTGACATACCTATATAGTTATTCAATTATTATTGATAAACCTATAACATGGGAATTTTTTAATGAAAATAATAATAATAATAATTAATAGTGTCATTTATATTATATATTAAATTATTTTACTATACAATTTTAACCTCTTAAATATGTATTGGTAGTTGGTACCTACATATTTAATAAAGATTTTTATGTGGCTTTTATTTGTTAAGTATTTTTGGGGAGGATTCAGCTTCTCTAGCTCTCTTAGTCTCCCTACTACCAAATCTAGATTCCAACTCTCTTGCCCTCGAAATGTAGGTACCTATAATAATTAGCACTCCCAGGTTTTTTTTAAAATTATTTGAGTATGTATATTAGTTATTTTATAAAATCGAATTAAATGCATAAATTATATTATCAAAATATTTTTTTTAATATGCAGCCATACAAGTCATTCGTCATTTAAATTGTGTATTGCAAAATGGTGATGGCTTTTTAAGACGTTATGTATACATTATTGCGTTGAAGTAATACACTTTTATAGTACATACAGTATAAGGAACATAAGTATTACATAATACGCTGCTCTCTTTATTTGTAATTTACTAATTATCCTCTATCAACTTTAGTTATTTGGTTGCAGTTAAAAGAATATTATTCGTAGCCTGTAGGCAGGTACTAGAAACTTTTCATCTCTACGTATATCATTATTTATTACAGAAGCGCACACTGGATATTTTTTTAGAAGGGGGCTTGTTAATAATAACTTTCCAGAAATTACATACTATTGATATTATGGCGATTTCCCATTTGACACAAATCAACATCAACATCAAATTCACCGAAAATCAATATTCATCTCAGTTTGTTTAAATTATAATAAATACAGTTATTATTAATTAAGTTAGTACAAACCATGGGAGTTCACCAATCGCGCTTAAAATTACCTTTTCATATACCAATTGCGCTCTAAACGTTTTAAGGTCCATATACAAATTGCGCTCTAAACATTTAAGGGTCGATATACCAATTGCGCTCTAAAAATTTTACATTACCTTAGGAAAACTTATTATTTGATTAAATATATATACGTACATATTTTTGGTTTTTATTACATATTAACCGATTTTTTGCGAGTATTAATGAATAATATATTGTGAGATGTATTATACAGATTTACAAGGTTTAATTTTGAGTTTAAGGTAATCATGATGTTTGTATTTTGCATGCTTTAATAATAATAATATTTTTTTAAATAATAATTTGAACATGGCATTACAATTTAGAATAATATAATTTGGTTAGTTTACAGAATAATATGTATGTTAAATAATATATTTTTTGACTACGAGGAAAGAAGAATATAATCATAAGTATAACAGAGCAATTACATTAAATATTAAAATAATTCATTTAGTCACCACTAGGTATAATAATAACATGCTAATTTAAAAAAATATATTATAACTACAAATAAATTAGTAAATATACTAACCGGTCACAAGTTAGAACGTCAAAAAAATGTAATTATAAATATAAATAATATAAAATAAATGAATAGGTACACTAATAATCAGTAACAATTTTGATGGTTAGGTTAGGATAATATGTAGGGATATGTGCGTGATAATAATAATGTTTCATAAAATTCCCGATACTGTTATAAAAATATAAAATATATTAAAACCAGTCACTTTAGCTAGTAAACAATTGATCAATAAATATCAGGCAAATTTGAATACAAGCGCAATCGGTATATTGACCCTAAAATACAAATTTGGTTTTAGGCGCAATTGCTCCATAGCCTAAACCATAACTCTAAACTCAAAAGGTAATATAATAATAAGTTTAATAATTAAAAGGACCTACCACACTGTCGTACATACCTAGGTAGTAAATACTAGGTAGTAGGTACATATACTAGGTATAGTGTACATCATCGCGTCGAGTGTACCTTTAGTCATAGGCGGTACTAGACCCTCTTGGCAGGGGGGGGGGCAGAAAATAGTTAAAACTATATTTTATATATTTTACTTTATTAGTCCAAAAATAAGATTCTTATCTATCTCAGTGCCAGCATACTACACTACTATACTAGGTAATCAATATAAAAATCTATTTTTTTAAAGTTAGGAAATCGATAATTTAAGGAATTATATATTAGATGCAATAATAAGGTACGGTCCACAAGAGGGGCAGTTGCATTTGCATACCCTGCCCCTCCCGTAGTACCACCCATGCCTTTAGTTATTGATAGAGGTCGGATTTATATCCTTTTAAAATCCTTAAAATATGATGTTTTTATGTCACATAAAATAAGCAATATATTCTCTTAATATTCCTTTAAAATACCAGATATATGATGTTTTATGTCCTTAAATATGGAAAATATTCTTTTGATATTAAAAAAGAAATTCAGTTTAAATATATTTTTTTATGAATTTGGTTTTAAATGTATTTAATTAAATTAATTTTACAATAACAATATAGGTAATAACTATATATTGTTCGATGTATAGTCGCGACACCTAACGAAATAACCGATGTGCTTTCGTAATCGATAAGGAATACCTGGAGATTAATTTTTATTATAACTCAGAAATAAATCATTTAGTGAACATTGGATTTATCAGAGTGCTAATATACGTGAAATATATTCATTATATGCGATATCCCGGCTATTAAAAAAATATTCTCAAATATTCTCTAACCTCTAAATATGCTTTTTCATACAAAATAAATTTTTTCCTGCGAATTCTGTGTTTCATGATTCGTAAAAATTTCTCACTTCCATTTAACTGCATAGACTAGAAACAAATATGTAAAATCATAAAAATCCGACCTCTAGTTATTGAGTATCACTGTAATGACCATTATATATACCATATTATGCATGGTGTTAAATTTCATACAATTAACAAAATTCCAGAAGGACAATGCCTCCTTTAGCCACCCTTCCCTCATTCTACAGGTGCCCTTGAAACAATAAGTCGACAACACCATCTCTGTTCAGAAATTCAGAATCGTTTCTTATGATATCGGTATGCAATGAACATAAGCTTGCTTATAGAAAGTAGATACATCAAAATGTTTTCAGAGCACTTGCATATAGGTATTATACTTTTTAATAAATGGTTAATTTCTAAAATAATAATAATATTAAAATATTGAAGATTTCAATGATTTTTCATTGATTTCAAATTTAGCACACCTATTACAGTGACCTAATATATATAACGAGGTACACTAGCTACTAGCCACTATACATACCTATATGATATATCAGAATGACTTCCCGGGTTTTATTCATTTATGTTAATCTATTTTAAATAATGTGTCTATCATCACTTTTTGGAGCAGACAATTTACTCTAACCGTAAGGATAACTTAGTATACCGTTGAAGAAAACTTGAAAATGTAATATAATGTTTTTCATAATATGTTCCTACACAAGTTAAAAAATATTGATAATCATTTCGAATAATTCTTTATAAATGTTTAAAGTTTAAATTTCGGCAGTTTGGATATTTACGAACCGTAACAATATTTCCTTCACAAGACTTAAGTTGTAATTCAATAAATATTATTAACATAGAAAACTGAAACCTTTCGTTATTAAATAATAAATGTACCTTTTTTTTTTCAAAGTGCAGTTTTAAAATATGTTCACAAGTTGCAAAAAAAATTTATTAATTTTATTGACTATTAACCAATCATGATTCATGGACCACAATCGTGTTTTAGGGACCAACAGCTCACTATTAACTATTGTACATGATGTTTAGTGATTGTTTACCCAACCCAACAGCGGACTAACTTTTGATATTTATAAAGCAAGAACCAATCCATTCTATTCTCCAAGTACGCTGTAAACATCTTATTCACCTATAGGTAGCTATGGGCGTAACTAAGATTTAACACCTAGTTAAAGAACCAAAGTTTAAAGTACCCTGAGCACCGAGGTGCAAGATAAGATAGCCATAGAGTAAAAGCTTCCTTCGTCATTAAACATTTTAACTCAAAATTAAAATATAAACAATAAAATAAACATAATATGAGATATACATTTTATAATTGCATAGTATATACGTATATTGCCCATATTTAGATGCTAATGTTTATAAAATATCATCATCGATATTATCTTATCAGTTAGGTAATATTTTCTTTCTATATTTATTAACTACCTACCTATAGTCAGGTCACTCAGATGTCTAGATGTGTTTTAGGTCATTGTCGACCTGATATAATATTATTATTTTTTAATTCAACTCATACATATACTTGTACATGAAACATCAACAATATTAGTATACCTATATTATATAGTTATGTAGGTAAACTAACAGTATTATTACCAGGCGTTGCCGTGGGGTAAATGAAATCGAGATGGGCAATCCATCTGCACAGAAGAACTAGGTATCTATTATAATATAAAGATATATAATTATTAAATACTTTACAAATTAAACCCATAACAGTTTTTTGTGCGGAATAATCTGGATTTTAACTAGGACTCAATAGGGGCTTTACAAAGTAAAAACAAAAAAAAATTCGGTGCTGAGCCCTCTTCCCTCGGGATTCGGAAAAAAAGTACACTGAAAAAAAGTCCGATTTAATTTTTTTCGGAAAATATGTCCGACCAGAAAATTCTTTCCCCTTAGTTACGTCGATGATAATATGATAATAGCCTAGGTATTTCGTATTTGTACAGCTAGGTAGCTAAATTATTTTTTGTTTTTTGTACATCCAATCAAAATAAAATTGGCGTATTTTAATGGTTCCTATATTTTATAGTTTTATAGGTTATTTAAAGTGGTTATTATGACGCTGTGATTATTGTGACGATAAGTACTACAGTATATATGGATATTATAATAATGATGTAATCATCGAAGACAATAATGCATAATTGATGAGCCGATACTACATAACAGTGATTCGTCTAATTGAGTCGTGTCATTTGATAAAGGGAATTAGGTACCAACTAGTTTTTTTAACTTTAGGATTAAAATGTGTCGAAAGCGCTTATGAATCCGTTTCTGTCAGTGTCTACCGAGTGTCGCATATTATAATTTTTGTAACAAGTTTTATGTAATCGTTTATATATTATTTAAATATTTAATTGTATGTACAATGTACTGTAGCCTTGGCCCTAGCTGTGGTAATTCCAGTGTTAGCCGTTGGGATTCACATGCGAATTACCTAGATAAAAATACTATACCTATGGCTTAATTAATTATCTTCCATCTTATCAAGAGTCAAGACTAAATTTTCATGAACATTTTTAAAAACTATGAAAATTTATTTTAATATAGATTTTGTAATTATTTATTTTTTTAGTTATAATAGACTATTTGTTAATTAAGCACACGACACTTACCAACAATTTAGTATTCCAACAATATTGTCTGTATGTATTATTAATATCGTTATTATAATAATCATCACAGTTTTTGTTATTATTACTAAGTACGTAAATACGTAATACTACGATTTTTCTATGTTATTATTATACATACGCCGAAGTTTGAAACTTGACTACGGCCTACATCTAACTCTACCGGTATTCATGTTCTTAACTTTTGCACAAATAAAGAGAAAAAAATTGAAAAATTAATATAGGATAGGAAACTTGAAAAATGTCAGTGTTGAAAATTTTTAATATTGCTGAAAATGTCAATGAAGAAAAAACCGTTCATATGAAAATTTTCAAGCTTACAGCTTTACTCAGACCTATAAACTATTAAGATACATTATAGATAGACACTAAAAATTAATTTTGTGCCAAGAATTATTTAAGATAGTACTATCTTAAATTCTTAAATCATGACACGTATCAATATAGTTTTAAGAAAATCTATTTTGAAAATTGAACGGAGATGAAGAAGAAAAGTGTTGAAAAGGTTCATCGGGTATTTAATTTAGTACTTACCTGTTTAATGTTTTTCATCAGTAACTATATAATAATAAATAAATCAACGTGATTTCTATGGGCAGCAATCGCATAAAAAGTACTTACAATGAAGACAAATCGACGAAGTCGCTTTGCTATAATTCTGCTGTAGGTAGTAAATAAAGTGACGATTGTATCGGTTGATGTCGTTATCGAGTTGGTCACTGGCTATTGTATGTTTGTATAATGGATTCATGTATTAAATTTGAATTCTATGACAATTTTAAATTCATTGCAAAAAAATGTCATGTCCCTAAGCTTACTATTAATTTAATTACGATTTACACAAAATAATTAAAACCGTAAGAAAGAAGTGGTTAGAAGAAAGAACCCCTCACTTAACTTGATCTTGTCTACTAAGCACTTTTCGTTACACTTTTCATAATTGTGTTCATTGTAATTTTCTAAAATTACATCACTAAGGGATAATTTAAAAAATTCCTACACAGTCACGAGTTTTTACAATAGATCCACCATTAAACTCCGTATTTCAACATTTTATGAATTCAAAACAACCTTCTTTTTATAAACATTGTTTTTTATTTTTCACTTATTATTTTCCATTATACTCTCCTTGTTCACTCGTTCGTAATTTCGCGTTCAAGGAGTATTGTAAACGTAAAGTATTATAATATATAAAGCAGCCGGGGCTCATCGCTGGCCCTTTAAATTTAAAAGGTATTTTCATTTTTGTCTCGATTAATATTATCGGTCAGCGGGAGATTTTCATTTTCAGTTCGTTTATATTTTGATTAGTATAGCAACAATACGTTATTTTACGCGGTATAGGTATAGGTACAGAGTAATATTATACAATGGGCGTGAAACGCAAAAACGCGTCTTTACGTCGACTGTCGGTCTCGCCAGTCGCTACACCGCGGGAGAACGGTTGGTATGTTATTACTATACATTGTTGTCGGTGTCGGTTGTGTGTATATAATGTGATATGTATATACATATGATTGGGTTAGGTTATATACATATATGCTTACACTGTGCAGGTACTGAGGTTTCCGATCGGTTTGGTTGAAAAAATATTGTTATATAATATTATATTCTCGGCGCTCACCTGTCGCCGTTGCCCCGAGATGGCGGTACTTGACGTTTGGTATGGCGCGCAAGAAGCAGCGATACGACCCGACTCTCTCGCCCACCCGTAAACATTCGTGGACGGGAACATCTCTCGACCAGTCGTGGGACCGGTTGATCGTCGCAGGCCACAGTCCGCACTCCGCGTTCATACTTCATTGTGCCGGCACATCATTACGTTCTCCGTTGCCGGTAGACACTGCACGAGGACGCACGTTGCATCGCAGTCGTCCGCGCGACTATGTCGCCAAAAATAATCGCCGCCGTCCTGTTCACTCTCTTGTCCGTCCTCCCGTCACGGGTGAGTATCGCGAAGCGCGTCCATCGTTGATGTTAGTCAACACATCGGTTAAGATGATAAGTTTTTTAAATCTCCAACTTTTTAAATCGGAAAATTGGTCTGCGGGCTGTGCAGAAGGAGGTAGGTAGGTAGCTGACCCGTGTTATACATTATTTTCATATTATAGCCATGCGAGTAGTAGATCTTCCGCGGTGTTTTCTCTCATCGCACCTCCCTCATGCTGCGCTCGATTAGCTGCAAGTAGGTATATTTTGTTGTACGGCTGATTTTCGATTTAATGAATATGACGTGACCCTCTAACGTAAAAAATAATAATACAATATTATTCGTTTTTCTATTTTACCACCTATGTATTATAGCCATGTATGCATTACAATAAGTACCTACCTACAAAGTACAAATACAAATATACACACAATATGTGGTAATGTTAACTACGTACATACCTACTCATAGTGAGTACTATGTTATAGTTGGTTTATCTCAAGAGTTTGTGATCGTGCAGCCGTTACATGCAAAATATTTTTCATTACGAGAATCCGGATTTAGATAAGTCGATCAAAATATTTATAATAATAATATTTTCTCGTGCTTATTAATTCTAAATTCTCTTGTTCTGTAAAAAGCCACCCGAGTATTCGACCAGAGGAACAGCGAGATACTGTTAGAGATTATTTTTCTTCTCTTTTAATGTTTTCAATATTTATACTTGTATAATAATTGTTTTAGTATGGAATATTAATAGTAATTAGTAGGTACCTACTACCTACCTGTTTACTGTCGTGTATTTCGTACTAGTTGGAATACTCGCGTGTTCAGTCTTACACACTTGCTATAATACATTGTATTTAATCATATAAATGCTAATGGGCAAATCTTAAACGGTACCTATAAACTATAACTTTTCTAACCGTTGCCTATTATAACTGAATTCCTGTGAAATTATCGGATATTAGATAACCGCGAATGAAATTAATTATTTCTTTACAAATTTGAAATAATTAATTTTATAATTTAATCGTGCTCTTTGTTTTATAGGATTTTTCGATTTATTTTTCAATGTGCATAATACATATAACAATTTTTATATTATATTTATACCTAAATGGTAATGTACCTAAGTTAGTATCATATCCTATTTCAAAAAAATATATATATTTCAGTAACATGTATAATATTGGATTTTATTATTGAATTTTAATTTAAAACACAAATAGGTTAACAACAGGTATGTCCAGTGGAATAATTAAGGGGGAGGCAAAGGTATATCTTTGCCTAACCCCCACATTTACCAGCCTTTTAATTAATTTACTCGTTTACACTTTATACTCAATATGGGTACTTTCAACCTACTATACCTACAATTTGATTCTAAACCATAAAACGAGGAGTCTTGACTTATGTAAAAACGATCAATTAGGCATGAAGAGAATAATGATATATATTTAAAATCGTATTATAATTTATAGCCACAATTATATATATAGGTAATCGTTAAAAATGTGTTGGTACCTTTTTAAGTAAATATTGTTAAATAATTTGATTTTTGTAGACAATTAGCCATTCGATAATAGGTAGCTACTTTGCAATTACATAATGATTAAAATTAAATTATACATTTATAACTTAAATACCTACTTTTGTTTTTATTATTTATGGCAACAATTGCATGGTCGCTGGTTTTTACTGCGAGGAGGGTACGGTTGGTTCGGAACACGAGTATATATGGCAATGATTTATCACTAAGAATTCGGGTGGTCACCCATCCGAGAACTAGTGACAGCGGTCGGTGCTGGCACTTAGAACGCGTTTTTGACAGGAGTCAAACACCAAGCCAAGCCATGATAATACTTTTAATTTTTATAAGAATAACTTCTTAAGATAGTAAAACGCGAAGTAATGTTGAAATCTTAAAAATGCTTGGTTTAATATCGATCAAAAATTTGATCCAATCTGAATTTCTTCATAATTCGTATCTTATTAATTATTTATATCTTATATGTACCTATCTACCTACTACCTATAGTATAATAATATGTTGTGTTATTGTAAAGTACAATTTATAGTATTTTAAATATTCTAATAACAGACCTATAATAGCTTATAGTTATATAAAAAACTCATTTAAATAATTTTGAATAAAAGTGTTGATTCTTGAATAACTTAAATTGTTTGTACCTTGATCAAAAAATGGAATATTCCAAGAATAGTGAATTGTCAACAATACTATATATACATTCTGTATAGATTACTTTTTGTAAACAAATAATAATGTTTAAGAAATCAGTGTTGTTAACTCTGCGGAATGGTTTAATATGTGAATTATGAATACACACATAACATACATTCATTATTCAAACAAAAAACCTAGTATACCTATATTATGTATGTGTTTTGTTTCTACGTTTTTGATACCTATAAATCATAATTTCATGCTTATTTTATTCATTTTTTCTTCGGAATTGTGAAGTATGCGCAGGCGCGGACTGGTAAAAAAGGGCGCGGGATGCTACATAATTTAAAGGGCAAATAAAACAAATTTTAAATAATAGGTTATTTATAAAATATTTAAACATTTTCTTTTGTTTTAATAAAATATTGTAAATACGTTAAAAATGTAAATAGGTGCCTAATTA
Organism: Myzus persicae; assembly: GCF_001856785.1. Lineage (NCBI taxonomy): Eukaryota > Metazoa > Arthropoda > Insecta > Hemiptera > Aphididae > Myzus > Myzus persicae. The sequence goes on along the minus strand of NW_019102724.1, from coordinate 283,598 downwards.
CAACAGCAAGGCAAGGTTAAGCAACGGCAAACTTAAGGGTCAGTAAATTGTGATTAATTTTTGCCCCCCCCCCCCAACTCCCCATCCCATAACAATTAGAGCTAAGTTCCCCTTATAAAGATTGTGTTAATAATAAATTAAGAAAGTATATTTAATGTATATAAAAAGCTGCTCAAACTAATTTACCTATCTTCTTATTGGCTACCTACTTTAAATGTATTCTTTTTTCTTTATGATTGTTATAGTTATTACTTATTAGTTATTACATAAATAATAGATGTACATCTACCTATGATTTTATCAGAGAATTTTAACCTTCTCCTTCAAAATTCAGATTAATTTTAGGTGGGCACATTTATACCGATAGGGGCAAATATATTTTAGGGCAAGGGATGCTGTAGCATCCCAGCATCCCTGCCAGTCCACGCCTGAGTATGCGTATGCAACATATACTTAATCTTAAAAGTATACTGGGCATTTAACGTTTTAGACTGTACACTTATAATTTCAAAAACTATTTTCTCAAAATATTTTTGCAAGTACCTACCTATATAATTTTAAAAAATATTTATTTATTACAATTTTTTATCTTTTTATTTTTTGTAATATTTATTTTGATAGTGACAAAATGCATTTTTGATTTCTTATTCCATTTTCTAAAGCAGAATATTTTCTAGAGTATTTCGATATTGTTCAAAAATTTAATTTTGGATGAGTGGTGTATGAGTATTAAATTATAAGTTATGATATAAGTAGGTAATTAATTTTTGATGAGTGGAGTGGAATTGTTCCAGCGTACCTCGCAGAATATTGGTCCACTTCCCCGCTCATCTAAACTTTAAATATTGTTATAAGTTATAACTTATTATACACTTGGGTATTTCTAAATTAAATGTCCAAAATTTCATTTTTATTGATCGAAAAAGGTACTTTAAATAATATTTTTCTTCGGAATATGAGATTATAAATGCACGTTGTCATTCAAAAAAATAAAAAGATAATTTTTGTCAAAAATTATGATAAGCAATAACTTAAAATTATATAAACCAAACATTTTCAAAAATCTTAGTATTTTCTGTAACAAGATTTTCTCTAACCTAACCTTGCGTTAAATGGATAATCACGTATACTTACCTATGATAATATGTATTTGTGAGTATAAGAACATTATAACTACCTCTTTGGGTAATGGCTATGAACCATTTAAATATTTTGTAGTTATTAATTGTAGTTTATATTTTGTTGCATCTAAATGCTTAATTCATTTAAATCAATAATTGGATAGTTTTAATTTCATCTACTTTTTTAAACGCTGTAAGAGTGCGATATTAAATGTTATGGTCATTGCCAATATCACATCAACTTTAATGATATCATAGAATTTCATAATTACAACCAATGTCACGTGTATATTAAACACAATTTGTTTGGTTGTAGGTATAGACGTATCGCATCTACAACTATATATAATATGCACCTATAGATATTACAAGTATTTACAATAGCTACAGTTTTATCAAAATTCATAAGTTTTATATTTTGAAATTTTAATATCAGTGGCGAAGCGTCATAGGAGACAATAAGACAACGTCTATCATCTTGGAAATTAGAATACCGGAAAAATAAATATTAATTTTGTTTTATAAAATATGTATACATTTGAATTTATACTTCATATTATAAAATATATGATGTACCTATGTTCTAATATTTTTTTTAATCGGTTTTCGGTGTACAGTTATAGAATTATTAAAATAGAATATATGGGCTCGATACGGCTGTGTGTACGAACTTTCGATACGGGTCATTCCGAATATGGTATTTTATCAAATAGACATTGCGACGCAACGTGGGAGCGCGGGTATACAATATATGTTTTATATTGTTTGTTATAATAAATTTGTTATTTAATTTAATTATTATTTTAAGGAATTTATAAAGTGTTTAAATATAATATTTAAGGGGGAATCAAGACATATTATTACTATTTTATTCGGTGTCTCCCCGATCAAAAACCTCATGCCTCGCTACTAGTTAATACCTATGTGAGTTTTGTTTGAATATTGTTTTTTATAAAACTGAATGCAGCAGGTATAATAAAGTAGTATAGATCGTGGAATATAATATATGAGCTATAGTTTCTATCTCCCAAATGATGCGATCGTATATTGCGTATGAGAGTCTATATAGAGAAAATTTATTCAAGTAGCTTATTGCTTATTTGTTAATTTAATGTTTTTGTTATTTAAGCTTGATTAGGTTTTTAAAACGCTTTTTTTAATTTAAACAGAAAACACTGAATCAAATAATTAAATGCATATTAAATATACCTAGTCATTAAAATTCAAAATCAAAGTTTAGCAAATTAAAAATATGTAAAATCGTTGAATTATAATAATTGACCAGAATAAATATATCGTATCATATATCATACTATGTTTACGCAATATAAAATTATCAGTTACCTAAACTCTACTATTTTGAAGTAGAAATTGCCATATTAAAATGCATTTAACCCATGCGTTTAGGAAATCTGAAAATTAAGTTATTGTGGTAAGTATTGTGATAATTATTTACCATGGTAGTATAATATGGTCCATTTATCTAAAGAATTATTAACATAAATTATATGTTTTGTAATGTTATAAATAATTGTTTTTTAATTTGCTAATGCAGAGTAATGTTTTAAACGTGTGACATTTTGTTTTGAACATATTGCATAGATACCCCTACCTATAAGTAAAAATAATTATTTATAATAAGTTTTTACGAAAACATGAATAACATGTACCTATAGGTAAGCCGTATAACTCGTAAGTATAGATACCTACATTTATAATAGAGGTTCGGATAATTTTAAACTTTACAACACACGTGCGATAGTTGTATTCTTATTGTCAAGGTGCAAGCGCAGTAGTTGTAGGGAAGGTACTACGTTTTATCTGTTAATTTACACTAAGAAATTTTTATTTTTCTAGGCTAATGATACATGTATATGGTATGGAGAATGTGAACGGGTAAACGAATTACATGTACTTAATTGCCGTTATGATGGACCCCCAAAACCGATGACCGACCCAACATCTTTAGCTGTTCTTAAAACGTGGTGTCCTGATTTCATACAAAATCATTCAAAAGGTAAGTCGATGTTTGCTATTTTTAAATTTAATTTATTATATGATTTTTGAATAAGTATAATGATTAAAATTGTAATATAATTTATGTCATAAAATATGATTTTAATAATATTGCCATTTTAATATATATGTGTCGAATAGTAAATACCTACCTAAAAGATAATAGTTATATAGGCGACATAGATAATAATACTTTTTACGAAGAAAACATCTATATAGTTATAAATATGATTGTTACACCTTGACATTGACAAAAGTTAAAATTGCACCTACTAAAAAAATTGTTCTTATAATAAAAAAACAGAAGTGATAAGCAATATATTATGTGAATGATGAAAAATCTTGTAGATGCCTAACTTCAGTTTATAAATAAAAACTTGAAACAAGAAGTATAAACCACGAACTATCTTTATTTTTATTCTAAATACATTATATGTATATGACGAATTTATTAAATACCAATTTTGCTCATTGTTACAATTTAAAAGAAATTAATACTATTTAAAAATGTATTCATCTGTATATTATAACAGGTATATTGATTCGTTTGAAGATTTTTTTAGTCAGCTCTAGCTTATATTTATATAAAAAAAATGATTGAATAGGTAAATTAAACTCATGTATATCAGTGTTCTTTTTTAATGTAGTCATGTAGGTACCTATATATATTTCAGTGAAATGAGTGAAGTGAATTATGCAATTAAGTAATACAGTATGTCAGTGTTACTTATTGAGAAATGACCCATGAAATATTCAGGTTAGTTTTAAACATTTTTTCTTAAAACCAGTTACTCTTTTATTATAATGAATAACCATAAGTACATAAGTATCTAATTTAGTTATTTCATAATAAATTGAAAGTTGAAGGTAAATAAAAGACTTTAATTAACCATTACATACTTTAAGTAGTACACTTATTGTACACTTGTACAGATCAAAGATGTACATATAAGTATAAGTAAGTCTATACCATATTTATGTTGTATAAAAAGTATATCATCGTTATATTGATGCAGGTTGAACAATGTACCTTTCGTTCTGCATAAATCCAAATTATTATATTATACTTACCTCAAACTTGTTTAAAATTCATCTCGTACCCTAAGGACAAAAATTTATATTTTATTTTAAAGGCTAGCCGCTAGCCCTAAAAATAAAATTAAAAAACCATAATATATAGCCTTCAATAAAAACATGTGTATTTTATTTTACTTTTAACTCCATAACCTAACCTAACATAGTATATACGATAGGTGTAAGTATTAGCTAGGATAGGTTAGGACTTTATTTCATATACAACATAAAACTGTATTTATAAATTAAAATGTTAGGATTTAATATTAAGTGCCCGTTGCCCCTGCAATGTATGAATAGTTCAGTATATAATTCGATAGTTCAAATTAATACAATTATGAGGATTTTTATGTTTGAATAATTCAACTAAGGTGTAAAACGCTCTAATTATTATTGAAATAAATAATAAAGTCAAAAATGTTGTATTATATGATAATAATAATAATTATTATTACTATAATATTAACTACAATATAATAACTAAAATCTGTATTTTCCATTTAAATACCAAATATTGTTTAAATTTGAACTTAATAAATTCATTAAAAAGACAGTGTTTATTTTAAAAAACCTATCAAGAATCGAAATCCCCATCAATAACTTAAAAACAGTCAACATTTCAAGTATCTACAGTTATTGGTATTTGGTTGACTTACACCAAAAAACAAAATCGATTTTGTTAAAAATAATATTAAATCAAAATTCTCGTTTTTCTTTAATATTTTTCTATTCCCAGCGCTTTTTAACACTTCCATGAAATTTCAATTTTGATCTTTTAATACTAGATTCATTTTCCACCAGAAAAGAGCGTATTTGGAATTCGAAGCTACTTGTCGTGTACATAAAATGTTAAAAATTAAAAGAGACATGACTATAAAAAAATCAATACATTCACCGCTCAGCTCAGAATCTAATGATGAACATACCTACATTTTATGAGACATGCCTAGTAGTTTATATTCAGTTGTTCATAGAATGAAACAGTCGAACCTTATTATAACAAAATTGTCTTGTATTGTTTAAAAATCGTCTAGATTATTTATCTTATCATTATAATTTATGGACACTATATTTATACATAGTACAGATGTCATTGTGAGTATATAAATATTTAAGCATACATTACATTACAGTGGCGTAGCCAGGATTTTTTTCGGGGGGGGNATGCAAAACCCTGTCTTTACATATAAGACTAACTAACAGAAAAGTTATAGGGTAGGCAGTGGCGTAGCCAGGATTTTTTTTCGGGGGGGGGGGGGGGCTAACAATAAAAATTGAATGAATATAATAAAATATATTAACTACCAATCAGTGGCGTAGCCAGAATTTGGGGGGGGGGGGGGGCTGATCAATTTTTACACAGCGGTGGTTTAGTTTTTGATCGAATACCATAGACCATTAAAATAATTTTTAAATTTTATTAACATTTCGGGGGGGGGGGCTGTAGCCCCCTCAGCCTCCCCTCTGGCTACGCCACTGATACATCATTTATTATGTATAATGTACACAATTTAATATTTATATCTGTTCCCTATAATATGGCTATACGCCTATACGCATTAACATTGAATTTAATATTTTTATAAGTACGCTATCGTTTATATCGTCATATGACACAATAAATTGGTTCTACAATGTGAGTTCTATCCATAATTTAAGGGTAACATTTAAATCATTTAATACATTTTAATATTTTATAATAAATACTTATTATTTTTAAAAGCAAATATTATATAAAAGTAACGTTTACCAAATAAAAATACATTTTACGTTCTTAATATAGCTTACAATCGTTCAATAAAATAAAAAATAGGAGTGCATGTAACACATTCTAAAACATATGTATCAGAATCACTTAGTAATGAAAATTCAGTCGTAAAAATAATATGTTCCTACCACCTTACTAATATGTTTTTTGGATATAAGAGTATATAACTTTATTACAAAAACAATGTCACTAATAATAAAATAAAATCATGAATTTTGAAATTCTAATATATATTTAACTATTTAAGAATTTTGCTGTATTTGATTTTGTATGCAATTTTAACCACACCGCTATTTAAAAAAAATACTATGTATTTCTAAAATGTTGACTCAATTAATCTTCTGGCTAAAGTAGAGATAGTTATTGCAATTTCAGAAAAATAAAATTAGATGTCACACTTTTATGATTTCTTAGAAATATAATGTTTTAAAAATGATGAGTTTAGAAATTCGTTTAAAAATTTTTACTACGCATATTATGGTATTGTATTACTATCTTTTGAAGAGTTTGCATTGAAATGAGTATTAACTAAAATGATATTTACTTATATGCGATTATATTATAATAATTCATGTTGCCAAATGTCGATAGATTTTTTTACCACTGATTGGATACTTGTTTATTTATATCTTTAAACATTGTATCCATCATAATTGTATGTCTTAACAGTTGACATTCTAATTTACATTAGGTACCTATGTACCTTTTAAGTACAGTTGCAGGGTATTTAGGCAAGTGCCTAAGTAAATGTACCTTTTCCCTTGTCAATATAATTTAGGATTGACTATTTTTTTAAATACCCAAATGGCTAAATGTCGGTACATCATATTTTAATTCATTTCGAATTTCGGCACATTGTATTTAATTTTAATAAAAAATAAAACGATTATCGAGAAACACGTTTTAACATCAAAGTAAAATATTATAACTTTTTTGAAAACTTAAAATTACAATTATTATATTGTTTTCATTATTTTTGTATTTGACTTCAGTATAAAATGTATACTTCATTTAATTAATTAATTAATTCAACGATGTTTTGATAAATACAAATAAGGATTATCTACAAACCAACTTAAATAATTAAAAACGATATCGATAAATATATTTAGTGATTAGAAACAATTATGAACACAGATTAAATTTGTGTACCTACCTACCTATTTGTGAATTTATAAATTATAGTATAAACAATAGCTTATCGGCTTTATCCATACACTTGGATAGTCAATATAGTTCAGTTAAGTAATGGACATACCTTAGAAAAATGCTATTTACATTCCAAATTTGAACTTAGAATGTCTTTAAAAAAATAACTGTATTCATATATTTTTTAGATTTATTAGTTATGGAAAAAACTGCTTAAGTGGAATCTTATTTTAAATTTTTATTCTCTAGCTATAAAAATTGAACATTTTATACATTTTTAACTACAAAATCATTTTCAATTTTCATCTTGATAAACATTGTCAACATTTGAACTTTCAATGCTTAAAAAGTAGTGCCTATGTATTTTTGATATTTTTCAACCGCTATTGAAACAAGTTATCAAAAATCTTTCATTAAATTTTCATGCTTTTTGACCCAACCAATAAAATCGTATTGACATTTATAGAAAAAAAGGAAAACGAAAATGTTCGTCAATAGCCTAAAACGAGTCAGAAAATTTTGAAAATTTTATCAAGTATATGAATTGATAAAATAAACATTTGGTGTAAATTTCAAGTGTCTACAGTGTAATTCGTTTTTGAATTACAGCAAAATAAGAAAATCGCTACAAGAGAAATCGAGTGAATATCCAATGTTGTAACAATTTCAACTTCAAACCCTCATCAAAATTTAATTTGACTTTCCGGTAGAAATTTTTGTTTTTGATAAAAGTAGACAAACTTGTAAGGAATCTTGTATTACATTTTTAAATTTTAGATATAAATAAAATTTTTTTTATTAATTTCTAATTAAATATAATTTGCTAATTTTCGTGATGTTAACGAATTTTGTCAAAATCGCTCATTTTTTTTTTTTAAATTTCCATTAACAACAACTTATAAGGAACGTTGCATTACATTTTTAAGTTTTTTGACCGTGCAAACATTTTATCGACTTGAGTTTATAAAAAACAAATAATAATCGAAAATTTAATATGCCTATAAATAGTTCAACACAAATATTTTGAAAATTGTATGGTGATTAGCAAATGCTCACATAAATATTCAGTGAACATTTCATGTATCTACGGTTATTTTTGCTAGAGTTACACTAAAAACCAAAATCGGTTTTTTCGAAAAATGGTTTAGCATAAAAATTCCCGTTTTTCCTTAATTTTTTGTTTGTTTTTCCTGTTGTTTTTGAAAACTATTGGGAATTTTAAATTTTTACCTCCCGAATGCACCATCTATATTCACTTTTCTACCAGAAACGATACTATTTAATAAAATCAAAGCATTTTTACTGTAAGAAATCGTGATGACAGACGCAAAAAAAAATATAAAAACAATCCAAACATGTAATCCGAATGTAAAATCAATACATTCATCTCTCCCCTCAGAATCTAATATTATATTATACATATTATAATTACCTTGAGTTAATAGGTATAGTTAATAAATAAGAATAACCAAATATATTGTCTATATATTCATTTTTAATTTGATTCAATTATAAACTTTCATACCACTGGCGAAGTAGAATTTTTTTTCTGCATTTGATGTATAATTATCTTGAACTGATTCTATTAGGTACTAAGTTACAAAATAAATATAAGTTTTTAGAGTTTAAACTAATTACACATATTATTATATTTTTACCACAATTTATATTAATTTGTTTTTAGACGGACAAGCTCTTAATACGTGTTGCGGAGTCGATCAGCTTTCAACATTAAGCACAAGTATTGAACAGGCTGCAAGCTTTTTACGCAGATGTCCGTCATGTATGAGCACATTTGGAAGATTTCTTTGTGAAATGGTTTGTTCGCCGACGCAGAGCCGATTTATGAATGTCACCAAATTAACTCAAAACGGTCAGTACAATTTCACGATAATTACAATCCTATTACGAAATTTCTCAAATTAATTCATGAGTATAAATGTCTAGTATTGTTAAATACTATTTTTGCATTGAAATTCTGAGATGGAAATCCGTCATTGTCCGTTATTATGAATAGTATATTATATTGGGTACTGTTTCACAACCACACTCAATTTATATTGTATCTGCTATATAGGTACATCGATACGGGAGTTGGATTTTTATATTTCCGATTCATATATGCAAGGCGTTTACGATTCGTGTAAATCTGTGCAAAACCCGGCTACTGGTGAATTAGCAATGGATATGATATGTTCGGGAGCAATAGGCTGTTCTGCACATAAGTAAGTGTGAATATAATATTTGGAACCCGACTTTGGATAAATCAGATAAAACCATTTTTTTCCCTGCGCTTTAAAAAACTATTGAGAGTTAAGGTGCCACTAGTAGATTCACTTTCCTACCAGAAAAGATAGTAAAGTAGAAAATGTAAGCATTTTTACTGTCTCAAAAGGTAATGACAGACACACAAATTGTAAAACCAATACATTTGCTAAGAATCTAAAAGGTGGACAAGCGAGTACAGCTCTGCTATCGAGGATATCATTATAATGGGAATAAGTTAAATTTGAATTCAATGTTAAATCATTGTAAGCGAAACAATATTCTGAATTAACACGTCTGTCCTGTAGATTGTATAGTATATTAGTATACCTACATGTACAATTATAATGATTGCATAACTTATATTTTCCTGATCAGTGGTGTGACTTTTAAATTATTAAATATATTTTTTTAGGTGGTTTAGATTCTTGGGAAACAATCCATACCTAGGTTTTATCATAAATTACATACCAGTTGTAAAAACTGATAATCCGAAACAATTTGTAGGCCCAGTAATACCTTGTCATCAAGCGGTAGATGTGAGTAATTTATAATTATTGTTCATAATAACATGCTATTAAACATTTCGACTTTCAGAATAAATCTACTGCTTGTAGCTGCATGGACTGTGAACAAAGTTGTCCATTGCCAGATAAGATACAAGAACCTCAGAAATCGTTGAATGTAGCGGGTATTGAAATTGTAACTATGTCATCGATAATTTTGTTTTGTTTCATTATGTCAATATTTGCTGGATTCATTTGTTTTAAAGGTAATTTTAAAATTTAACCACCTATTACCTATAAAAAAATAACTAAAATGCATATGAATGAACTATTACTATTTTGTGCCAAAATTAACACGATGCTATGTTTTATAGTTATCAAGTTATCATGCATTTAGAATTACAATTACTCTGACTAAATCGGCATTAAGTTTGAGAAAATTGCAATGTCTAGATATTTTCCTTTACATGAACTATAACCTACTTTCGTTCCAAATTGCACGTTTCTACCTATATGGAAAGTACCTTATAATTTTGATCATCGGTCAGTCAGTAACAAAAAATCAAACATTGAATAGTACTACCCTTTTAAAAAAGACTTAATATTATGTGCTCAAATTTGTACAATGTCCTTACATCCATAAACTTAATCTATGTTTCAATGTCAAAAGTCCATCTTAAGAGGAAACAGAAATATGAAGGTTAGAAAAACCGGCTGAAGCCGTTCATGTAAAAATACACTGATATTGCAGGAACGTGGATTGCTCACTACCGTGGGCTCAGATTTAATATTGATTTACTTACTGTATAAGAACTAACTATATGTTTCAGATGTACTAATGAACAGGAGCAAGAAAAAAAATGATAAACATAAGTATATAATTACAGAACATACTAAAACAAAACATAAAAGTATGTTGGAAATTTTTTTTTATAAAATTGGGAAATGTAAGTAAAATTAAAGTCCTTATTTATTATATTTGTTTGTTTGTTAATTATATTTATTACAATCATTATAGATTTCGCTAGTAGATCATATATTTCACTTATTGCATCAGTGTGTCTGATTGCCACATTGAGTCATGGTATTCACTACATAAAAATCACAATCGATCCAGTAGATTTATGGTCATCTACGAACAGCCAATGTCGGCAAGAGCGTGAATATTTCAACACAAACTTTAAGCCATTTTACCGAACCACACAAATCATTATCGAGCCAAACGGAGTCCGAGATGTAAATTTATTCCGAAAATTGACTAATCAATAATAAACAATCACATTTATTTAATATTTTAGGTAATCTATAACACAACTGAAGGTTCGTATACGTTTGGACCAGTGTTCAACCGTACTTTCTTGCTGGAAGTTCATAAACTACAACAGCAAATTGAAGCCGTAAGTTTTTTGTATATGTTCAAATTAATTCATTACTCTATTATGATATACAAATTTAATACATGATAATATATTTTTTGCAAACAGTTGGGCAGCCCAGATAACGGACTAGACAAAGTGTGTTTTGCACCACTTGTATCTAAATTCAAAGGTCCACCAAAAGTTTCGGATTGTCTAGTTCAAAGTGTTTGGGGCTATTTTGGAAACAAACCTTACAAACTGAATCGACGTCCTAACCCCGATAGTTACTTTGAAAAATTACAAAAATGCTTTCAGTAAGTGTGTAATATTTACAATTTAAATATAGTAGTGAGTTTAATTTATTTATCATTATACATTTAATTATTAGTTATTATATCGTTTATCCGTTCAGTCATATTAGAAGATCTATAACAAAAAAAAAATTGAATTTATGTTATTGCATTTTTGTTCACTTAATATTCTACGTGGAAAGCAAAAATTAACACTACCAAATTCATCACATGTAATAACCTTTTTAAAAGAATTTTTCCTCTAGCAATCCTATCCAACTCACGCCTTGTTTCAAATCTCACTTTATATACTCAGATCTGTATAATATAAGAATCAGCATCCAAACAACTCCATCGAATTAATATGTTTTTAATTTCCGATAGAACATACCTACCCCCTCATTAAATGTAGAGGTACCTACTATAATTAAACATAATTTTTAAAAAGGTGTCACCGTTAGGTTACTTCAGACTTATCAATTATTTTTCTTCTTCCGAGACGAACTGTAACAATAATTGTTCGCACATACGCTTATTGTTAAACATTATAATTTAGATATTATGTAATACACTTATTTTTGATTACAATTTTTCAAAAAATGTCTTTAATAATGAATAAATTACTTACTGAATAAATTATTCATTTATTAAAAATAAAAGCAAACATCATTATCATTATTTTTTACAGTAATCCGTATCATCCACAGTGTTTAGCACCTTACGGGGGTCCAGTGGATCCGTCTATTGCCTTGGGAGGCTTTTCCAATTCCAGCGAACCGATTACTAAAATGTCTCCTTATGAAAAAGCGACATCGTTGTTATTAACATTTGTACTCAACAACCATAACAGCAAACCTTTGTTGAAAGATGCACTAGAATGGGAAAACAAGTACCTATAACAATTTGTATTATGTTGTACATTTTCCACTATTTGTGTGTTTTCAATAGGTTTTTGGATTTTATGAAGAACTGGACTATGGTTTCAAAACCGTCTTTCATGGATGTAGCTTATTATTCAGAACGTTCTGTGGAAGATGAGTTGGATAGAGAATCTCATTCAGATGTGTCTACAATAGCTATAAGTTATTTAGTCATGTTCTTATACATAGTTTTTACTCTTGGATGGAATAAAATCATTCTAAGTTTTTTCGGGATAGTAACCGTTATATCGTCTGTCGTTTGTTCAGTTGGTTTCTACGGTATGATCGGTATACCACTGTCCTTGATCGTACTGGAGGTAATAATATAATATACTGCATAATATTGTTGTTATTTACGATTTTACTTCTTCCGGTTTTAAATAATTACTTTCCATAAAAAGTATGATTATGTTCGTTTTATCAGGTCATACCTTTTATTGTTCTTGCTGTCGGAGTTGACAATATATTCTTGATAATTCGAACATATCAACAAATGGACATGAAAGAAGACGAATTGGTTCCTGATTACATCGGTCGTGTTTTAAGCAAAATCGGACCGTCAATTTTTATCACTACCCTAGCAGAAATAACATGTTTCTTTATTGGCAGTTTGTCAGATATGCCTGTTGTTAGATCTTTCGCATTATATGCCGCGATGGCTTTAGTGTTCAATTTTTTGCTACAGATGTCTTGTTTTATAGGTTTATTAGCATTGGATGCTAAACGAGTAAGTATACCTACTTGGTTAAAATAATCTATCATACTTTTATTATTGATTGTTCATCAAATATTTTTCCAAGCTTGTGTACCTATACTGACATGTGTTTTTATTATGTCGATTCAGAAAACAGTTAAGCAAGAAATTAAAAAACAAAGTTTAGTGTACACCACGTTTCAAAAATTGTACGTTCCAGTTTTAATGAACAAATATGTTAGACCATTGATTGTATTATTATTTACTACTTGGCTTTGCTTCAGTATTGTGGTTATTCCAAAAATTGATGTGGGTCTGGATGTTGAATTAACTATGACCCATGATTCTTATGTGCTTAAATATTTTAAAGTAAAGTACTCTTCAATATAAAATATTAATCACTATAAATAATTTAAATAAATAATAAATATTTATTGTTAATAATAGTTTATGAAACGTTATTTTTCGACTGGACCTCCTGTTTATTTTGTGGTCACTGACGGGTTGAATTTAACCAATATTGATGACCAAAATCTTCTCTGTGGTGGTACTCATTGCGATCAATATTCAATCGCTAATCAAATTCACAGGGCTTCAAAAACGGCAAATTTGTAAATGATTGAACACAACAATTTCATTACATTTTATCTAATTTAAATTTAAATAATTTTTAGAACATACATAAACAGGCCTTCGACATCGTGGATTGATGATTATTTTGATTGGACTGCTCTTTCAAGTTGCTGCAAAGTTACTGAGAACGATAGTTTTTGTCCTCACAATGATAATTGTTCTAGCTGTAATATCACTAAAAATGATTTGGGTCGACCAAATGTTCATCATTTTACAAAGTTTTTACCATATTTCCTCCAAGATAGTCCAGATAAAAACTGTTCGAAAGCTGGACATGCAGTTTATAGCGATGTAATTATAAAAGATACGACAATACCTAATTATTATTTCATTTTTCATGCTAATATTATACTTATTTATTTGACACACATGTAGGCTATTTCTTTGAAAAAAAATTCAACTGGACCTAACTATTTTATGTCATTTCACACTGTATTGAAAACATCCAAAGATTATTATGAATCAATGCGCTCTGCTAGATCAATAGCAAATAATATGACTGAAACAATTAGAAGAAAATTTCCTAATACGACCACTGTTGTTTTCCCATACAGGTGAGTTTTCTCCAATCATCCATATATATAATTACAATTTATAATATTTATTAATGTGTGATTGTATTTGCAGTTTTTTTTATGTATTTTATGAACAATACTTAACCATATGGCAGGTATGCATTCAACATTTTGTGTTGTCATTTGTAATGGTAACATTTGTAGTGTGGACGTTTTCTAATTTCGAAAAATCTTCAGCTTTTACTCTTCTTATAGTTAATATAATGATAACAATAGACTTGTTAGCATTTATGTATTATTGTGATATTTCTCTTAACGCAATATCATTGGTAAACATTGTAATGGTGAGTTGTACAAAAACTTAAACATACCCAACCTAATTTAATATATTTTTAAAATGTATCTCTATTATTTAGGCTATAGGAATAATGGTTGAATTTTGTGGCCATATAATTTTTCATAACGCAAAATCAATTATCTCTTGCCCAATTCAACGAGCTACCCATTCTTGTGTAGAAGTTGGAAGTTCGGTAAATACACAAATTATGTATAAAATATATCTAATGTATCTACATTATGTACAATGTACATAAATAGGTATGTCATATTATGTAGATTTATGTATACTGAACGAGTAAAATTTGTTGTTCTAAAAATAAGAATATTGAATGCGTTAGGTTTATATTATGGCAATTAATATATAATATAAATGCATATTTTTGATTAATAGGTGTTCTCTGGCATTACCTTGACAAAATTTGCTGGCCTTGCCATACTTGGTTTTGCAAACACACCAGTGTTTAAAATATTTTACTACAGAATGTACATGGGTATTGTTATTATTGCTGCTTTGCATAGTTTAGTGTTCCTGCCAGTTCTACTGAGTTACAGAGGTATTCAGAACTAATTATTTATTTATTCATTTAATCATCAATTATATTTTAATTAATGTATTATAATGTCTTAGGTTCAGCTTATGTTCTAATAGAAAAGACTGATAGTGCTAAGAAAAAAACTAAAAGTTGTAAGCTGCAACTGTTAGAAGTGAATGTGCTTTGACGATAGAAAAATATCAAAATGCAATCACTTTTATTTTATGTAACTGAAAATCATTAACTACTCTTTTTATTTTTTCTAACTTGTTGGTACACCTAAGTTGTTTTAATTTAGTTATATATTAATCATTAATGAAAACCAATGTTAAGTACCTATTAATTATATGTTTTTACAGATAATCAAAACATTTTAATTTACTGATAGTAAAAAAAAAACAATTCAGTGATAAATTTTTATAATTTTTTATGTTAGGATAATGCAATTTTAGCACTTGAAATGTTAGTTGTTATAAATTACTATATAATGATTACCATTTGTAATTTTATTTTTTTTGTGTTTTTAAATGGGGAATTTTTAGTTTGCTATTAAAAAAAAAAAAAAATATTAATGAATTTACTAAATGTCTAAGTAATAAGATATATGATTATAGAATTATCTGACTTAGTTTTAATCATGGCTATCTCATCAGATAATTAAATATAATAAACTGCAATGTTATAACATTATTTTTACTAATAATCCTTTATTAGCATTAATATAATTTGTTAAACATCTTTATGCCTATAATAATATAAGACAATATTACCACAAGAAAAACAATATCAAAATATATGTGTTTCATACGCAGTAGTTAGGTTAGATTAGATTTAGTTAACCTATCTTGAAGCTAGTATAAACTATAAACAGAGGTGCCGAAAGTCAGTTTAGTCTATGGGCTATGACAAATGTCGTAGACTCGTAGGTAAATTAATAGTTGGATAATTTGTTTGTTAGAACTTGCGAGTTGGTAGATGCTTTAAAAATAATTATGCCATAGGCATTTCAAAAACATTGGTGCTTCTTAGTTTTAAAAAATGCCGTTTATTCTATGAACCACAAGTTAGTTAAAGTAAGTTAACCATAATATTATAATATAGGTATCGTATTATAAAATATTATTTGGCTGTTTTAATACTATATAGGTTGAATGGTATACCTATATACTAAAGTTATTCGAGAAAGCTTATTATTTATATGTAATGAAAGTGTATTTATTATTAGTTTAATTTAAATTGTTTTTGTATTAACTAAAAAAAAATGATGTATTGAATTATAAAAATGTGTAAAAATACTTAATGTAACAATTTGTTCCTATTGTATCTTTTTGTTAATATTGTGGGCTTTAAAATTATATTAATACAATTACAACATACCAATTTGTTTATTAAATGTGGATAATGAAAGTATAATTTTTTTAAATATGTTTATTAAAGTTTAAATAAATGTGTGCATCATGTTTAATCAGCTTGTTTTGTTTTTATTCATAATAAATTTAATTTGTTATACCTTGTTTGAAGAACATTTTTGGAATAAGTATTCTACTGAATACTATTATACATTTATACTTTTACTTAACATTTAGTTGGCATTAAAGTTAAATTTATTTTTATTATTTGCATCATTTACATTCTGAAAAGAAAAAAATCAAAAATTCTTGGTTTTAAAAAATTGATTTGAATAAATTACACATTTATACTTTAAAAAAAAGGTTTGACCCGTATGTGGGTAACCTGAAGAAAGATTTTTAAAAAAATCAGGTGTGCATGAAACCCAAAACAGTTAGTTTTTAGTTTAAAAGATTTCACTTTTTATACTTATTATGTTAAACCGATTTTATAGATCTTACAGGAGCTTTGAATTGGTAATTTCTTGCTATATTTGAAATCAAATCAAACATACGTACCTACAGGGCCGGCGTTACACAATTTTGTCGGGAGGGGGGGGGGAGAGAGATCAAGTATTTCCGACTCAAATTTAATTTATGCCGACTCAAAAATTCTAAAAAAAAAATACGTGAAGTATAAAAATTCCTGGTTTTTCCGTGTTAAGATGAAGTAAAATAGTTAAAACAAAAACAAAATATAGAACTAAAACATTTTAAACCATTTTATACTTAGTTAAAATATTTGTTACTTGTATTTCATTCAGATGTAAAGATACAAGGCTGTCGGAACTATTTTAAGATCTAAAAAATAAGTCGTGTACGAATATAAATCAATCAGTGTTTGTCAATAACTCAAAAAATTAAGTAAATAATACAATTTTTTTAATTTAGCAGACGGCAGATGGCAGTACATCATATTATTTAACAAAATAGATTATATACGGGTACTTGAGATAGGGATGTCCGAATGCCGATTAGCGATGGCAATGATATGCCGACGGACTTAACGTTGTACAACGTACAAAAACAAATATATATTATAGTATTATAATACGGGTCCTTACTCCTTAGCCAACAATATCAGTCGGCAGTATTTAGATTTCTAAATCGGTAAATTCTCAACTCCCGACTGCCGAGACCCGTTCCTATATTAAATTTTTTTTTTTTTTTCAAAAAGTATAATTTCCAACGGACGGCTCCCTGAAATTGCCGACTGATAATTGTAAAAAAAATTCAACAGGGGGGGGGATGTGACGACCCACCATACCCCCATTGCCCCCGGCCCCGCGTACCTACTATATATTATATACATATGCACCTACATATTAATATTTCCAGCTAGTAGTTGTTATACTGTGTACTATTTTCTATAGATTTTAAACAACCAATAAGGGCTAAAATAAATATTTTTTTATAAAAAAAATACTTAATTCGTTGGTAAGCTTCATTTTTTTTTTAATGGAAGCTCCCCTAAAAATTGATTAAATAGTCTATATTACTATATGCATCGTAAATAATAACTAATAATCGTGCTATAATCATAAAAAAGCTTATTGCTATGACGCAAGTAACTATAGTACATTAGTACGTGTTTTCTATTCACAAACTATCATAATAATTATTTAATTATCTAAGAATGTAATTTTAGTTCGTGTCATTTTTAAATTGATTTTTTTCGTATGTACATAAATAACATTATAGTAGGTATTCGCTTAAAGCCTGTAGGTTAATCTAGGTTAATCTATTATAATTTACATTATATTATATTACATTTTTTTAAACCTTATGCATCTACATATTATATAGTCCATATACCACACCTATTTACCAATTATGAACTAATATCAATGAAAGTTCCTATTTGTGAGAGAATGAGACAATAATATGTAGGTAGGACAAGTAGGTAACAGCATCGAGCTGTCTCCGTCTTACACGTGTGTAACGTGGCAAATTTACGATCAGAAGATCGTGTTTAACTTCGTTAGTTTAAAAATTAGAGTGAATCGACCTATTATGAAATTTGATGGTGAAACCAAATATTATCTGTGATTGTATGTGACTTTTTTACGATAGTTAATTGTTTAGCAAGTTTTACGTGTATAATAGCCTAAATTAAAAATACTCAAGACTCGCTTAAAAACTGAAGTATCATGATCCTGTTTCATAATAGGTTGATTCACTCTAATTTTTGAACTAACGGAGCTGTAAATGATCTGCGGAGCTTATAAATTTGCGATGTTACGCACTTCCGCACTTGTAAGGGAGTTATTGAGGGTTGGCTAAAGCCCGATTTTCAAAATTATAATTATAGAAGCTAAAATATGCATTTGAAAATATGTAACAATATTTGTTTTTTTTTTTATCACTATTTAAAGTAAAGTAAAACGAAAATTCAAGATTTGATTTGACCAGGCTAAAATTCTCTTCATTGAAATAAAAAAAAAAATGAACAAAATCTGACTATTCTGCAAGGCATGAGAGTTTTTTTACAAATATCGCCCCCACCCCCCACTCCCCCTAAATAGGCATCGGACAGTAGAGTAATGGAAAAGTATTATAATTAAGGTAGTAACTAAAATATAAAATATGATTTTTTAATTGTATAGAATTGTGGAACATTGGAAAACCCGACTAACTTAATAGTTAATATTTCTATTGCCTTTTACTCATATATACGAAGAGGAGTATTCGGGACTTAAAGTGGGAAATAATTCCAGGTTGTACTGTCTCCATGACTCCATCTACATATTATAGTTTTAAGCATTCCATATTTCCATTTATAATTATACCAGTGGCGTAGCCAGGATTTTTTTTCGGGAGCGGGGGGGGGGGGGAGGGGCTGATCAATTTTTTACACAGCGTTGGTTTAGTTTTTGATCGAATACCATAGACCATTAAATCATTTTTAAATTGTATTAACATTTCAGGGGAGAGGGGGCTACAGCCCCCTCAGCCTCCCCCCGACTACGCCACTGAATTATACCTATGTATAATATATATATGTTATATATGTAATGTACAAACAGTGATTGATGTAAACTCATCCCACTTTCAACCCCGAATAATGTTCAAATTTGTAATTTATTTCATGTAGAATTTAAATCACAAATAATCCTACATTTTTAAAAGGGATGCTTGTTTAAAGAAACGACCGTTGGAGGTAGGGGGCTGAACAGGGCCAGATTGGACGAATTCCGCCCACCGAGTTTTCCGCACATTACTGACCCTCGACCAAATTTTTTTTTTTAATCGCATTTTGCTGTATAAGGTATACCAATCTTCTCCTTAAAGTTTAAACGATATCCCTAAAAAACACAACTAAGAGTACAATACTACGGTATTATATTATATGAGTTAACAACATTTTTTAAAGGTTGTTAAAATTTAACAGCCCAAGTCTTACAAGGTAACTCGGCGGGCCAATCCGGCCCTGGACTAAGACACTGAGTCCCGCCACGTCCCCTTCGCGCTTGTGTGCAAGGCCATAGGCAGAAAAATATTTAGGGGGGGGGGGGGTAGAGTATAAATATGTTATATTATATAATAAAATATGAAAATAAAAAAATATTTTTTAAATGAAATTAAGCTTTATTTAAATAATAATTAAATCTTATTTCAAAAAAAAATTCAGGGGGGGGATTGAAATTTGTTGGATTTCGTCATTGATGGTATTGAAGTATAAAAGCACTTATACAGCAGATCATTTAATACATTACACATACATGTACCTATTTAAAGTTGTAAGACTTCTATTAAATTACTATGTTATTACTTATTTGCTAGCTTTAGAAAAATATATAATTATTAATTGTCTTTGAAAAAAGAGTATAGCCGACTTTTAACCATGTTAAGTCTGGTACTTTTATGTTCTAGTTAATTTGTTAGTTAAGTTAAAAAAGGAAAGTAACTTTAAACTTAACTTACATTTTTCAATATTATCAATTTAACGAGTTAAAAAAAAAATAGTTAACTTGCCTACTTACCCAGCTGCCGTACCAAGTGCCAACTTTTTTTTATCAATGTATGGTTTGTCTTGTCTACATAGACATTAGTACAACATGTTCAAATTATCGTCTTTTTTATCCATGACATTTTTATAGGTTATGTACTTAGGAGGGTATTTTAATGAACCGCCTTTTTATTGTTCAGCGGTCATTAGAGATTAGGTATAAATGAGTAGTGGGTTAAATCGTATTTACTAATTATTTAAATGGTGGAACGCTGAGTATTGAGCAGTGAATTTTGGAATCAGATCAGCTTGTTGCGTTGCCGCGTTGGCATTACATACTTGTCTCGCTAGGATTCTTCATACGGTTTTATTACCTCGAAACAGAACTACATATATCGATTCCGCTGCGTCCGGAAAACAATCTGTTGATTTGACGGCTTTTCTATCCTTTTCAGGGATGGAGAATTCAGATGAATCGATCTTAAAAAAAAACGATGTGTAAGTATCTAATGGGTATTTGTGTACAAGTATTGCCATTTAATAATTGCATTAATTGTCACAGGACTGATAGTACAAGTTCATCAAGTTACTTTGAAGACTGTAAAGATCTAGGTGTTTATAGTTTGGAAAATACTCGAGTCTCCAAACGCAGTCGTTATTTGTATCCTGATACCAAGGTAGTTGGTATTAAAAATATTTTTTATTTTATTCGATTTATAAGAATTTTAATGTTGTCTGACTGCTTAATATCATAATATTGGCATAAATAAAAATATAATAAAGATGGGCTTGGTTTGGGACAGTTTAAGGTATCATAATCAAGATATATATTTTATATAAGTATCCAAAAATTAACTTTGTGTGTCTTCAAGTACTGTAGCTTGATTTTAATCCGAGAAAGAAAAATATATACTTATTATTTTGTATGAAGTTGATGTTCATATTAATTAATCATCCAATGGAGGTGGTGGTGGAAATAATATCTATCTAAGAAGTAATTTTAATATTTTTAATAATGACCCAAACCCACTTGTTGAAATCCAATGGTTAACATATGGTTATAATTTATAAAAAAATCAATCTGTTTTTTCCCATGACCATTAAGGTAAAAATTAAAATTGGAAGGAAAGCAGATCAACTATTATGATTATGTTCTATGAATTATTGGTTCATATAGTATTACCTACTACGCTGATATTTTCATTGAATAATTTATGTTTAATTTACTTAAATTATCCATCAGCATTTATTCTTTAAAATTTTTTTTTACCCCATATTTGTTTTAAAATAGTAAATACTAGCATTTTACCCTTTCAAGTTTATATTTGAAAGCTAAGTAATAGGTTAGGTTTGGGACACATGATGTGTACAACTTGATGTTCTCATTTTAAGAGGACGTGATACCTACATATGTTGTCTCTGTCTTACAAGTGTGTAACAGCAAATTTTACGCTCAACAGAACACGTGTAGCTCCGTTAGTTTAAAAATTAGTGCAAATTGACCTCTTATAAAATCTAAAGGTAAGATTATTATCTAGGCAACCTCATAGGTTTTTTATTATATTTTAATTTTAACGCGAGTTATGAGTATTTTAAAATAGTAAATTTTTTATGCATCTTAAAATACTTCTTACCTTTAGATTTTATAAGAGGTCAATTTACTTTAATTTTTAAATTAACGGAGCTACACGTGTTCTGCTGAGTGTACAATTTGCTATGTTACGCACTTGTAAGACGGAGACAACACATGCGGGTATCACGTCCTCTTAATGTTGATATTTTAGTTATTCTATTGATCTTGAAACTGAATGTTATTACTTAATGATTAAAAAACTTATAAATAATTATACATATATTATAATACAACTATTATATA
The DNA here is from genome assembly GCF_001856785.1 of Myzus persicae. NCBI lineage: Eukaryota > Metazoa > Arthropoda > Insecta > Hemiptera > Aphididae > Myzus > Myzus persicae. Next base: position 261,204 of record NW_019102724.1, on the reverse strand, counting down.
ATATGTTCATTAATTTTGTATTTTTCCCATTTAGATATGGCCTATGGGTTATGGCTTGAATACTTATGTGTACAAACGTAAGCAAAAAAAATGTCAAATGAATAATGGTAAGTTAAAGTTTAACCCTAAAATTTTGTTTTATATGTTCATCATTAAATGATGTATTATTTGTTTACAGATGATTTTGATACATTACCAGAAGAAATAGTATTAAAGATATTTAAAATGGTGGACAAGCGCACATTACTAAAATGTGCTCTTGTATGCCATCAATGGCGACGTATTGCATATGATGAATCTTTATGGCAGTATTTAAACATTCCTTCTCGTCGTATGAGCATTTCGACTTTAGATAATCTTCTTGCCCGTAATATTAAATACTTTTCTGCTTCTCATTCAAATGTAAGTAAATTACCCATTTTGTTTTTATACTATAATTACTTATGTAATTTCAACTGTATTTCAGTTCTATATTTTTGCAAACCAGTGTTTATGTAAAACACCATTTCCCAAATTACAGTACTTGGATTTGAGCTCTGTATTTATGCATTATAATAGTAAGTATATAATATATATAAATATTTATTATATTAATGGAAAATTGCTGAAATTCAATATTTACATATATTTTATTTTTTAGCTCTACGTTCATTATTAAGGCAATGTACTAATCTGATAAAACTGAGTTTGGAAAACTGTTCAGTAGATTCTATATGTTGCCAGTACATTGGACTCAATACCAATTTAAAAGTACTTAACTTAGCTTCAACAGTTGGTCTTGACCGCAATGGCTTGGAACACATAGTGACTCTCCAAAAGTAAATATATTATGTGTTTGATGTTCTCGGGTAAAATAATTAGTGATACAAAATATCAATTAAAATGTTTAAATTTTAAATTTAATGTCTGTTCTCATATTTATACTGTTCAGTTGTTTAAAGACTTGTAAGCTTATAACTGTAGAAGACCTCCTGAAAACAGCTATAGTATAGCCACAGAAATACATTTATTGACTACTATTGTTGTAGGTTTTTGTCACAAGTAATGCTTAACCTTCGTAGTTTTATAAGAATTTATATTGGTTGACAGCTGGGGCGGACTGGCCCTGAGTGCTATAATCCTAGCAGTATTCCAAACCCTCATTTGTATTTATGATCTGGGCCCTGATTACCAGAATCTGGCCCTTATTTAAATTTAACTCTTTTGGTGATGTCGAACTTGATAAGTTTAAAAAAAAGTTGGCAGTCCGCCCCTAGTTGGCTATTCTGATCAGAGTCTCACTTGCATCCCCTGTAGGAATATCCAATCCATTCCTTTATTATCTATGATGTTTGAAGTGGATGAAGTTATATTTTATAAAAAAAATAAAATGTTCTATATATCTGATTACAATTACTATTGCTAAAAACCAAAACATTTATTTTTATACAATACCAGGCTAAACCACCTTAAATACCAACCATAGTGATTGTGGTAACTATGATAGCCAATTTCCTTGAACCAGTGTGTAATATATTTAGGCTTAAAAACATTTGTTTTGTTTAGTTGATATAGAAAGTTCTTGTATGTGTGTGGTTGGATTCAATTTTTTAATTTAGACCACTTAAGTAAATTTTGGATTATGACTGTCTTGAGAATACTAAAAACAAATTAGAACTTTCCCAAACATTTTTTTCTAGTTATTGCCTTGTTCCAGTGTAATTTTTGATTATTTATATTTCAGATTGGAAGAATTGAATGTGTCTTGGGCTAAATTGGAAGATGACAACTTACATTATCTAATGGCCAATATGATACCAAATATAAAATGCCTTAATATTAGTGGATTTTTGAAACAATTAGCAGACTTTGGTATGTTACTACTTATTAGTAGAACATTTTAATGGTTCCAACTAATCAATTGGTTTTTTTGAAAATATTCCAGATTTGACAAGGTTGAGTAGCCGTTGCATGAAACTAATTGAATTGGATATTAGTGATAGCCTTGCTATAACTGCAAGTAGTTTGGACAAAATCTTAGAGAATAATCATGAATTAAAAGTGTTGTCCATGAATCGCTGTTACAATATCGATACTCCTAGACTTTTAAAGTGAGAAATTTGAATGGTTTGAACTATTGATAAATATGTTATATTTTACTATAATTTAAATTATGTTTCAGTCTAACGGAAATTTCCAGAAGGAGGAGAAATTCTATTATGAGTTTGAGTGAAGTAAATTTTATCGGCATAACACCCAGACGAATATTGGAGGATATAGCTAATAACCCAGATGTGATTTTAAAAATAAATAAAAGTGTGTTTTCTGGTATTGGTCGTCCAAAACTGGCTCAAAATAAACACACCATTTGGGAAATTCCTGCTTTCATAGACTGTTAATACTATACTCTAGGTATGACTAATGTTCCATTGCCAATATACTGTGATTTAAGTTATAGACTATTAGAATAGAGGTGTATGAATTTTTAAATTCTGTTTTTTTTTAATTTCAATAATTTTGAAAAATTATCTATTATTTATTTATTTTTAACTGTAGTAAACTATTACTATTATTGAATAATTTTGGTAGAAATGTATGTCTTCTAATTTTTAATTTGAATATTTAGAACACAGAAAATATACATCTTGACTGATTAAGTTTTTATTCTTTAAATATTTTAGTTGATAAATAAAAAATGTTATCATAAAAGCATTTAATTTATGAGAATGTTATCAAAAATTTAACAAATTGAATATACTTTGTTAAAATGATTATTTTATTCTAAATATACTATATAATTTATGATTTTAGTAAATTATATTTATTGATGCAAATCGAAAAATTTATTTGGGTTTTTTTTGTTTCTTTTATTCTTGTTAAAATATATTTATGATTCAATTATTATAAATAGAAAATAAGAAATCAGTTGTTCACTGACAATATTTAAATCTTAATGTGTTTTTATGTTATTCATTTAGTTCATACAGACATAAAGTCCAATTACAATATAATTTATTTACAAAATGATATGATTATGACTCAAACTAAAAGTAAATTCAAAAATAATGATGAACATAATACATATTATCAATGATTGCTAAAGACATTAAAAATAATTTAACACGGATTCTTAATTTATGTAAAGTTTCCTTACTACAAACAATATTTATTATAATAGACGATAATTTAGGGCTATTTGAATTTTTTTAATAGCAATGTGTACAGAACAAGTAATAGTTGATTTATAAATTGAATGGTGTTCTCTGTGTACTTAACAATTAGTGGTAATGAATCATACGTTCTATTTCTTTTATCATACTTAATTGATGAGGAAACTGAAAATATATTTCATACAAACAACAGTTAGTAATGTGCGCAACACTTGGATTTTAGAGTAAATTAGAAGGTGTAAATACGTCTATAAAGCATCCTAGATTTTTTGATTATCATCCAAATATTAGTATGTAAGTTAAAGGTTATTAGGTTTTTTGAAGTGCTGATAATAGCTCTTAGGCTGGTTGAAATTCTTGAAAATTTGATAGAGGATCTCGCCTAAGTTCTTATACAAGTTTAAAAGTATGCATTGTTCTTTTAATAAGTTTTTGAAGTTAAAAATGTATAACATTTTCAATTTTTCTTGCTAAGGATTCACTATTTAATAGAATGTTCCTTATACATTTTTTTCTTTCAGCTACCTAAAATCTAAAAAAGATAAATCACAATTTATATTATTTTAGTTTGTTGTTTTTTATAATGTATTGTTTGTAGGGACATAAAACTATTTCTACTTATATTATTATTTGCTAACCAAATTAAAATTTTTAAAATATTAAGTTTAATTTTAAGCTATTCATGTTTCACACTGTCACACCGTTTTATCGTACACTGGTATTGAATTATAAGCTAATACAGCCAGCGATATAGTAATTGTTACACAATCATAGGTGTGCGCCATAGACACATAAGACAACTAGATAGCCGGCTACACGATAATATTGAAGTCGTTCAACCATATGCCAATAGGCCAAAATTGCATAGTTGATAATATATATATCATATAAATATGTATACGTGTATAATCTGTTGAATTAGGTATTTTGAAAACATTGCCCTGTTGACATATGGCTACGGCTACACGACTTCAATGTTCCTGTGGAAATATATAGGCAGTCCACTTTCTAGTTGTTTTATATGTCAATGGTGTGAGCACAGGTGGTGAAGGGTATGTTGGTGCACCACCTGCGGCTTTATGGCCTTGTGTTTGTTTTAGGAACAAATTGTTTATCCAAGTAGCAAATATGTTACTATTAGTACTTCTTTAGGAATTAATTATAATTTAAAAAATAAAAATGACATTTAAAATTTGTTTCTTCATAAATTACATCTGAATTTATAGCACAGAAAGAATAGATTAATCTATTCTGTGTTTATAGTAACCACAGTTGTATTTCAGTTTTAATAACTGTGGTAGTTTCCATTTAACTGAAGAAGTCATTGAAGAGTTTAAAACCTAGTAATTAGTAACTTCTGCTATACTTCGTCTGGAACTTAAGTTCCTAGTCAATTTTCATAATTTATTAAGGTCGTAAGTGAAAATATATGTTTCTCGTGGATATAAATTTATAATATAAGTAAATAAATAGTTAACAAAATATATTATTTTATTTTTATGGTGAATGGTGATGGTTATTTCTTTTAAATATTATAAGGTTTTCATTATTATACAACTTTATTTTCAGTTCATAATAAATAATAACCAACATAATTTTTTGTTGCATAAAAATAAGAAATTTACAAAATAAAATATTACTATTGAAAAAAAGTATTTTAATTGAAACCACTCCAAACATTTTAAATATTTTGTATTGGAAAGAATCTTGGATGATGTCAAAAATAGTAAGAGGAATGCACCACCTGCAAGCAATGTATGCCTGTGTAAACAATATAATATTATTATACCATTAGTTTTTGGAAAAAATTAGTTCAACCTGTCTGCTACTGTACTAATAGTAAGTGGCGTGGTGAGAGGTTTTCCAGAGGCCTTGGTCTCTATTGGATATTAGATGGGTAGATACTAGGTGTCAGTGTCTTTGCCATTAAAAATTGGGTTGAAGATTTTTGAAAAATCGAGTAAAAGAAAAATTAGGAAATACATAAATACAGTTTTTATAGTAATTCTGTGGAAAATTATGTAAAAATACTGTACAAACTACAGACTACAAAAAAACTAAAAATGTAGTCAAGTTGTCTATAATGTTAAATAACAGCTGCTTTTTAATATTCATTTATCTATATCAGTGTTTCTCAACCTTTTTACCAGCACGGACCACTTCGACAATATTTTATTGGCCGCGTACCGCCTCAATTTTACAAAAACTAGGAAGACCTTTTTCTTTTTGCCCATTAAGAAGAATACACAAAATTTTATTTTATACATATATTATTTTACTTTACATTTTATTACCTACTATACTTTTATACTTTACTATACTAAATAATTTACTTAGTGTGATTTTTGTGACTGCATTTCTTTGACCAGTTTTTCAATTCTTGGATGAATGTTGTAAATTATTGTAGCGATAATAGTATAATTTATGATACCTCTGATACCTACACACTTATAAAAGTGGATAATATTAATCAGTCGTCATGATCCAATGACACTAATAGGTAGCAACAACGATAAGATAACCGTATACCGCGTATAATAATATACGGTTCCTCAATAATTTATTATGTTTACCGCTATTTAAAAAAAAAAAATTGTAATAGAAATCGAAGAAAAAAAATCTATGGCACCGCGGACCACCTATGACTGCGCCACAGAGCACCGGTTGGGAAACACTAATCTATATAGTAAAAATTCTGGATCCACACCCGAACTCTTTCAGTAGCCTATTTATCAAATTGTTTGGAATTAAAATACCAGAAAAGGGATTTACTAGTTAAATAATTATTTTAGGGGGGACGAGGTGACCGAGTGGTCTGACTCTTCCGCTGCGACGCAGCCGGTCGCGGTTCGATCCTCGGCCACCAGGCGGCATTTTTCTCCGGACAAGTCGCGGTGACCGGAGAGCAAGTGCTGCCATCCCCCACCCCCGGGGCATGGCAGAAACCTACGGGTGCCCCATTCGAAATTCTGCCAAAACAAACACACACGTGTTCCCCCTACCGTTCCAAAAACCTACAAACCATCAATACAAAAAAAAAACCTACAGTACCTACTAATAGTTAATGGCCACAGTTGCCGGGCTCAGGATCAATTAAAAAAAAAAAAAATTATTTTAGTGATACTTACAGAATATATCATACAATATCAAACACAAAAAATGTAATTGCCAATATATATAATTTGTGGTTAAACAACAACAAAATAACTGACAGGACTTCTTAAATTATTATTATTATATTATATAACAATTAAACATTTTTAAAATCCATAGATTACATGTATTCAAATTTTATGCAGCTTTATAGTTATTTGTTGACCAACCAACATTCAATATTAAATGATCATATCCATAACCATGTAAGCCCTTAATTGCTCGTTCGGCATCCATTCTAGATTTGAAATTTACAAATGCATAGCCTTTACACGCGCCTGTAACCTTGTTAGAAGCCAAGAAAATTCTAGCAATCTGCCCAAATTTATTGACCAGTTCACTCAAATCTGCTTCTGACGTGCTCTCTGAAAGATTTTCAATGCGAATAGCTGGTACCTCATCATAACCACGAGAGTATGGGTCTCGTTTTCCAGCGGTATTTGTAGCTCCTTCTCGCGCTGAAGGTGGGATGTAAGGCCTAAACAACAATACAATGTCAAGACAATAGATGATAAAATTACAATGAACATTTCTAAATCATCTAACCTGTTAGTTCCTGTGTTCTTTTCTGGTTCTGACACTTTCTCTTGCACTAACTTTTTGTCCTCAACAATCAATCCGGTGCCTTTGAGATGACATGAGAAAGACCAATGTTCTCCGCCACAGGTACGACACTTGATGTTCATGTTTACATTCTTGAGCTTGTCTAACGGGTTCTCCTCTGCTTTGTCTCCATCTTTGCCAGACAAGAACTGCATCTGTATTTCCTCGGCAGGTATGGTTGTCGCAATATTTGGACCCGGCTTGTCGTTGCGCGAGTCACCGAACTTGGGCCACGTCTTCCGTTCAGCTATCGTTTTGGACACTAGCCGTTTTTCGATCTTGTAGGTGCGCACCACCTTTTCCTTCTTGTCATCCTTGTTCCACCGGTATTCTGTTATAATCCGGTTGTTACCTACCTGTTCGGTCTTTGGTTGCGGCAACGTTGTTTTCTCCAAGTGGTCCTCGACCTCGTCGGCCCAACTTACTTTGATCAGGTCCTTCATCTAAAACAAAACGCGATAATCAGGATACGGTGGTGAACAGTCAATGCGATACTTACTTTTCTTGGACCTTCGAAAGGGAATCGGAGAATTGATGCCTATCGCAGACTCTGTGGCTGAGTGGTGCGAAGTCTTCCCGGTGACGAAAGTCCAAAGGGAAGTCGAAACCTAGACCGGCTCGGCAAAAGACGAAAGTCAAAAGAAACAGAAATAAATAATGTAAACATCGCGTCGACCTGTTATCAACAGAACGCGCCTCGTGAGTCGACGTGAGTCGTGGATGGGACGCGCCTTGGTTACTAACACTGCAACCAAGACCACTTACCGATAACCGTCGGTTGGCTACGCTGTGATCTGCAGAATTTAATATTTATCGCGATTTTCGACAGTCCGACGGCTTACAAATGTTCTTGAATGGTAAAACAGTATAGGTGGTAGGGGGAAACAGTTTCCCAAATCCCAATCCCATGAATATTAATTTTGTAAACAAACCGCGTCCCAGCCTCTAGAGTATCGTGTCAGCTAGTCTGTACTCTGTAGCATCGAAAAGATATACTGGACTATTGGTCTGAACTCTGAGATTCCGGCTATTGCGAATTTCGCGAAGAGGGTGATCGAGCTGTAGACTAAAATTTCTCTCTGTCGACTACGACGAAGGAAGTACTCGCACAGAACCACGCAATCGACGATGCGAAATCGCAGTGTCCTTTTCGGTTGATCCTTGTAAACGCGCCACCACTCGCTTGTTGATTTTCGGCCAGCTCGCCAATAATGGACGTACCTCAACCGCCGGAAGGTAAAATCGCCGTCAGACAGCGATGAACAAAATCGAGGCGGCACAGTTTCTTTTTTTGAAGTTTTTTTATTTTTGTAATTCTTTTCGTAGATCACGAATTGCGCACGATCATCGACAAGTTGGCCGTGTTTGTTGCTCGCAACGGACCTGACTTCGAACAGATGACCAAGACCAAACAGAAGGACAACCCAAAGTTTGAATTTCTATTTGGTGGCCGTCACTTTGATTACTACCTGCGTAAAGTCTCAACTGAACAATCGAGTGAGTGGTGTTCGAAGACTCTCCCATAAGCTGTTACTAGTTGTAGGCACTATTGACACAAGCAGTTTGTGCAATCTATTTTTTTTCTTTTTAAATTTATAAGTCGATACCCAAATACAAACAGAGCCACTGTTTTTAAATGACAAATGTTTACATTTCGTTAGCTATTATGTTATAGCTAGTAATTCATTATGAAGGTGTCATCTTTGTGGATTTTATTATTGTAATTAATGACATAGTGTTTTGGTAAAATTATTCATGAATTTAAAATGGTCGTTGTACTAAAAACTGTTAAACTAAGTAAATTTTTTTTCTAAAATTATTTAGTACTAAATCAAAACAGTGTCAGAGAAATAGCTCAAGCTGCAGTTGCAAATAATTCCGTTAGTACACAGCAATTGAACATGGCAGCCGCAGCAGCACAATGGTTAAATTTAAACCAAACAAATGATTGTCAGTCATCAGTAGTTACCATGGAATCCCTAAATGCTCAACAAGCAAATCTGCAGCAACAAATTGCTCAGGCAGAAAAAAATTTTAACTCTCAACTAATGGTAAGAAATATAAGAATTAAAATTCAATTTATAAAATACAAAGTTCGTGAGTAATTCTTCAGTATAAATCAATGTTAATAGATGTTGGCCCAGCAGCAACAAGTGGCTACTGAAGATAAAATACTGTCGGAACAGCGAGAATTTATTAATTCTGAAGCCGCAGCTAATGAATTATCACTGGTTGAGTTGTCGTCTGTACTCGAACCAATTATTAAAGGATGCACTAAAGATGCAATAGCTAATGGTAAATCATGGATTATGAAACAAACTGCCAGTGAACGAAAAGTTGATGTAATCACCCAATATTTACTTATGGAGTAAGTGACATACCAATAAACCGCTATTAACCTTTTATCAATAATATATTTATATTCCCTAAATACTGTTCTTTGGTACAGAGTGATGGACCCGAATGCGGAATTTTCAAAGCAGTTGCATTTAATATATTTAGTAAATGACACAGTTCATCATTGGTAAGATGATTAATTGCTATTATGATAAATAATAAATTCTTTTACATTTCTTTTAACTGTTCTCTTTAGCATTCGTAAGTCAGAGAAGATACTGAAAACATCGCTTGAATCGATCATTGTACCAATGTTTTGTTCAGCAATGATGAGAGCAAATGAAGAACAAAAATCTAAACTGAGCAAGGTACTAACATTGTTAATTAATACCTATAATCACCTACATAATTTTACATAATTTAATTTTGTTTTGAAATCAATAGCTCTTATCTTTGTGGGAAACAAAAAATCATTATTTCCCCGAAACTATAATGGAGCGATTAAAAAATCCTGATAGATCAATGGCAGAATATAAGAGCAACCTATTAGAAAAATATAGGGATGCTGTCAATCAACTCAACATGATCATGAACAGTACATTACAAAATTACCGTAGCCAACATCAATCATTTCTAGCTCATTGTAACAATCAGATTCAGGTAATACAATAATTATTAAAAGATAATATCTTATGAAAACTTACACCAGATTCACTTTGAATATTAAGTGCTTACAAAGTCACTGATGTAGGTATAATAAAGTAACAAACCAATTCTTAGTTTACATTAAGCCATTGAAACATTTAAAAAATGCGTTTTAGCTTTTGTTAAAAGTATTTGCAAAACTATTCGTTGGACGTATAAAAATTTAAATTGTTTGTCCCTAAAATTTAATTTTAATGCCTATACAAGAATAGTTTTTGTATGTATATATTTATATTTACATGTATATTTATATTAATTATTTGTGTAATATTATATTCAACCTTTCTTTCATAAGTCATTTTTTATTGGGAATTCGATTATTTTAGAGTATAGAAAACCAAAAACGTTCGCTAGAACAACAAAAACAAAGGGTAACTCCTCTTTCAATTCCTCCAGCTCAAGGTAAGCGCACATCTGATTTAAAAAATGGACATTTTACACATTTTATGCAAAATAAAAGTTCAAATATTATTTATCATAAAAGTTTATGTTCAAACACAAGGTTTCAAAACTATATATATTTTAAATCTCAATACTTCAGCTTTCATTTATCCTTTACAAGTTAATTAAGATCATATTTTTATTAGATATACGTTACTGTAGATGATAGTTTTCAATTTTAAGTGTAGAGTGGTTAAAAAAATGATATCAACATTTTCTCAATAACTCTTTCATTTGTTTTAGTACTTCTAAATGTAACAATAAAGAATAAATACATTTTTTCATTATATTTTATAAAATATGACCAACATAAAATACCTCTTACCTATTTTTTTTTTGTAACTCAACTTTAATTAAGCACACTATTTTTGGAATTATTTAAATTAAAATAATAAAGAAAAGCAAAATTGTCCATTGATTAGTGTTCTTAGTATGATATTGTAAATAATTTCACGTTTTTGTTTTTTCTCTCAATACTATCTTTTGTTACAAGATTTACTTATATTGGACATGTTTGTGTATTGATTACATTATTATTTAATGATAAACAAAATATATACATAATATATATTATTTTAACTATATATAATGTTTGTATGTATATGATTTATTAATTTTTTGCAGCTAAGTTAATTTCTCATCAATTATTTTTATATATTTTTGAGACACATTTGTTTTTGTATTTTTGGTGTTAAACTTGGTATTTTTTTCATAATTTTATTTCGTTCAATATTTTTTATGATAGCTAAGTTTGTTCATTATTTTTTATATTTAAGATATGATAATTTGACTTAATATTGATTTTTTTAAAGAATAATGTGTGAATAATATAAAAATAGTAATTTTCTCATATTTATTAATAATATCAACATTTTTATATTGAATTGATTTTTCTGCTCAGGCTAAAAATAAAAAACTTGAATTGATTATTTATTAAATTAGCATTTATTGATCATACATTTTTAATTCATTCTGATAAAAATATTTTTTATTTATATTTATCAGGCTATAATTATTGATATGTTTTTGTCGTTTAATAAAGTTTAATAACTTAGAAACTTAGATACTAGAAATCATCATTTAGATTCTACTCAGAAAATGTTATTTATTTATTGTGATACATTACTTCATAATTCTAATGAACTATTTTAATGTCATGCTAATGTGTGATTGAACCTGTAATATGCTTTCTTTCTTACCTTATACACAATGTTCTGTAGGCTTTATTCTTATTATTTTTTGTTTAATATTCTGTTAAATAATTCCTTATGAAAGTAGTAAATGTATTTATATATAAGAATATATATATTATTATGTAATCATTATTGAAATGGAAACCTTGTGTACATATTCTCTTAATTTTGTAATATTTCCCCTTTAGAACCATTTCTCTTTTGTTTTTTTGTTTAGACGACACAAATCGACAGCATTTTAATGAAGGTCGTTTACCTTCTCCTCCTTCATACCAGAGTAACATGTCTGGGTATATGCAAGCCGACCCACAAAATTATCCACACCAGACAGATAATGGATACCAGCAAGACGATCACTATGGACAGCCAATGCAAAATTGTTTGCAGCAACCTCCGTCTATGTATAATAGACCTCCACCACCATTTAACCAACCTCCGCCCAATATACACTTACAACCTCCACGTAAGTATATTAGGTAGATAATTGTTATCACTGTTTACTGACATAAAAATATTATTAACTCAAGCTTCAATGGAATTACCTGATCTGAGCCGGCCACCTCCTAATTTTATGCAAAACAACTTTCCACTGCCACCACTTCAGCCAGATATTACGCCGGATGATTTGCTTCCTTCACTGCCATACTATGAACTTCCAGCTGGCCTTATGGTGCCATTAGTTAAAGTTTGTTAAAAAATAATAAATATAGTATATTATATTGTACATGTTATATTTTTGTGTGTATTAAACTTAATTGTACTTATACAATGATGGTATTTCATTCAGTTGGAAGATAGCAATTATAAACCTTTAGATCCAGACACAATCAGATTACCACCACCTGCTCCACCTACAGATCGCCTGTTAGATGCAGTCAAAGCTTTTTACATGCCTCCAGGGCATTTTGCTCCACGTGATAGGTAAATATTTGTATACAAGAGTTTATTATAATTATTTGACTAATGATTTTTGTATTAGTGATGGTTGGGAAAAACTTGGTTTATATGAATACTACAAAGCCAAACATTCTGCAAAAAAACAAAAAGAAGATGATATAGCTGATAATATAAGAGAAAGATCAAAGTCGCCATCTCCAATTATGTTACCTTCACTGAAAGATAAATCACCAGTTCGTAAAAAGCGTTACAGGAGGTAAGAAGAGTTAAACTAAAAAAAAACTATGAATTAGTGTGCCATTAATTGTTTTTATTGCTTTAGTCGTAGTCGAAGTCCAAAACCAAGAAGTCCGGCCAGGCGAATTGTAAATAAAAAAAACAGTCCACCACCAACACCCAACCGTGGTCGTCGAAGACGTTCTCCATCTAGATCACCATCACCTTCTCCTCCATCTTCTCAACGAAGTCCTACACCACCTTCATTTGGGGGGTAAGTAATATTGCTTGAATTTTATTTTTAGATCATATTTATAAAATATTTAATTGATTTTAGAACTAGTTTTGGTAAAACTGCACAAGAACGCTTGGATGAGTCAAATAAAGGTCATCAACTTCTGAAAAAAATGGGTTGGGGTGGTGCCGGATTGGGTTCAAAGGAGCAAGGTATCGACACACCAATTAGCAGTGGTGACGTAAGTAAAATGATGGTTGAAAAATGTCTTGTAGTAAATATTATACTAAATTTTTTTATTGTTATTGACAAATCGGTACTTGGTATTATATAAAATTATATTGACCCTTGCTTTGTGTTGGTCGTCATTATAAATTAGGTCCGAGATAGGACTGATCAATATAAGGGTGTGGGAATCAGTTTGAATGATCCGTACGAGAACTTCAGAAAGAACAAAGGCAAGGCGTTCATTCATAGGATGCGTACAAGGGCAGAAGAACGAATGGAAGGAAATGCGTAGGTATAGAGTTTATAAATTTGATTCAAAAATGTATGTAACATCATTGATTATAGATGGACATCAATGTTTACAGGGTTTTTGGAAATTTTGAATAACGTGACTAAACAATAATTTTTAAAAAATTAACAATATGAACAATATACCTAGTTTTGTTTCATTAGTTGCTTTAAAAAATAAAAACAGTATTATATCTGTTTATGTGTATGCAGTGTATAGCATAATACTTAATATTAATCTACTGTTTGGTTTTAATGTTTTAAATGAATCATCAATTAATTTCCATTAAATTAAAATAAAATTTCATTTTTTACCACTAACTTAAATAAAATATAGTGGTTTTAATAAATATTGAAACCAATATAGCTTATTTCATTAAGGTTTTCTTAACATTTATTAGAAGAAAATTAAGTTAAAATTGTTTTTTATTATTCACCGAATGTAGGAAGTAAGATCGAAGTACAATTATATGATTTAAATTATAATCTATTTAGGTGTAATAGGTTAACCTAAATCCACTGAAATACTACAAGTTAGTGATGTAATCATCTTTATTAACTGATACAATTTTTGGATCTATGACTGAAATCTCGACCTTAATTGTGTTTGTCTACTTACTAAAAATATATATTTTTATCTCTTTTTGAGGTTTGTCTTAATCATCTCATGCCAGTCTATTGTTTCAGGTGAACAATGTCCAGTTTATTTTATTTGTTATATGGTAATGTTATTTAGTAGAATGCCTCTATGTCTGTAGAGGTGTGGCTAAAACTCGTTGTATTGCGAATACATATATATTTTTTAGTAATAACATTTTAGCATACGGACAGAAAAACACCGTAAAGAACAACATTCAGAAATTATCTACTACTTTGTGAATATTTTTATCTACTATGTCTTATTTTATTTATAACAAAATCAATAAACTATATAAAAAAAAAAATTGTGTTACGTTAAATGTTGTTATTGTCACAAAATAATTACGAAAGTATGCAGTGTACATTTAATGAATACTGGATAAACTACAATAATTGTTTGTAAAACTTAGGTAAATTACGTGAACTTTTTAGAGATATTACATTACTACAAATGCATAGACTATAAATGTACAATATGTATTGTTTTTCAATTACAGTTATACATTATTGGTCAATATAAAATAATATATATATACATTTATTTTCTTTTTGTTATTTAAGTTGAGTTACTACAAATAGTGTTTTCTGTATAGTTAAGTCTTTCAATTTTTATACAAAATGTAATAAACCAAACATTCAATAAATAAAATATCAACTTTTGATATGGAAATGGAAATGTGTTATTTCATTTTTGTTTCAGCGTACACTGTTTAGATCAAAATTGGAATGCATCAAATTAAAGTGTATTAATATCAAATCATATTGCTCAATTTATACTACAATAATTCAAATTATCAAGAAATGCTTGATTAATTCTTATTTAACCTGTTGTTTGCCATGATTTGGTCTTTTTGACCTCGATGACGCAACATAAATTTAAAATACAAATTATTTTATTCATACATAATTGTAAATTGTATTAATACCAATCAATATTATTCTTGTAGAATAGTAAATGCCCCAGAGGGAACAGAGTACAGTTGGTAAATTAAATATAGATTGTAGTAATATAAGTATTTAGTAAAGACCTGCACGGGTCGGGCTTCCCAGACCGGCCGGGCTGGATTCTATAAAATGCAAGACGGGCCGGGCCGGACATCTATTAGGACAAAAGTTACGGGCCGGGCCGGACTATTTTTTCGACAAAAGTTACCGGCCAACAAAAAAAAAACATAATGGTATCTAATTTAAATTATAGACACGAACAAGTGAGGTATGACGAAATTTCTTTAATCTTTATTATGAAAAACCTATAAACAAACTACAGTAAATAATAATGTAAAATAACAACAGGACAGACGTGTGGCTATGACATAAGCTATTTTATTTATAACCACGTGATTTGATAAACCAGACAACGGGTGACTGTAATTCCCAGACCCGATGAAAAAAATGGATCTGCCCGTGCCAGGCTTACTTACGACAAAAACTATTCACTGGCCGGGCCGGGCTTTCTAAAATTTTTACCGTATCGGCCCGTGCAGACCTTTAGTATTTAGTTATTAGGTACTATAGTTGGCCTCCACACTAGTTTTTCTCTGTCAGCCACGGTAATTTTTGAGATAATAATAGAAAAAAATGTAAGTACACATACCATTAGTTAATAATTAATAGTAGATATAGGATATATAATTAATAATAATATTATTTAAGAGTAAGTAAGAGTTTTGAGGTTTTAACAAAAATTAAAAAACCTATTGGTATCTTAAATAAAATATATTCAACTATGTTTAGTTTACTTAGTAGAGTGGGAGAAAAAATTAAATTTCTCAAGTTAACCTCTAGTTAAGTTCAAGCAGTTCAACTAGATAATATTAAAATACTAGTCCTTAGCATACGATTCGCCAAAAAAAAACTATAATTACGTTTACATGAAGGTCGTAGACACATAAATCTAGTGACGGATTTAAGGGTTCAAATGAAGTCGGCAAAGAAGAGCCTCGTACAAAATGTATCAGTTACATTATAGTAGGTATCTACTTACCAAAGAAACTGATGTAGGTATTCATTATTTTGTGGCAAAACTAAATTTAGGTGGGCCCTAGCCACCCGTATACCTATTAGGAGAGGGTGGCCTCATCGCCGTTAGTCAATCAAACAATCGTTAAATCCACCACTACACATAATATGGCATCTTAATTATTATGGAGATATTTTTAAGAAGATTAAAGGCAGTATTTCAATAGGTAAAGTAATATGTAAAATATTAATAATAATATTATTAATAATATGTATAGTAGGTACACATCTACACCACGGCTTTAAGTAGCGTGATCTAAAGTAGTGGTCTCCACAGTTTCGTAGGTACCCAAGATTTCTTAATAGGGGAGGGGCTAAACAAAGGAAACCAGAATTTGATATCTTATACTCATACTAGGTCGTTATTACTTATTAGTTATTCCTATGACTTATCATTATATATCCCATGATCGTAATACCCTATGACTACAAAGAATTGACGATACCCAAAATGTTTCTTTAAAACGGTTTTCACAAATAACGTGATTCGTACTTTGATTTCATCACAAAAGATTTGTACTATAACATGGCCGAAGGGAGGGGAACTAAAGCCCCCTTAGCCCCCTTTCTGGGTACGCCACTGTCACTGTGTCACACTGGATTTGGTGTCGCCATTAGGTACGTAATATGGGTAAAATTACAATAACGTAGTATGATAAAATTGAGAATCGACTATAATATCTAAATCTAGTCATTTTATTTATCCACATTTCGTGGACATTTATTTATTTAAGTTACACAGTAAAAAATTACTCGCAAAAGGAAAATTGGAATAGTTTTGGTCGACGAATAGGGACATCAGTTTTTTTTAACTGCAGGCGGACGGAAGATTATCAGCCCAAATGCCCGATAATATACTTGAGTCCTTGCAGTGGCATATTTAGGTTGTTGTCACCGAGGCCCCCAAGGTATGTCCAAGTTGGGGGACACAGGACCTGTATCGTTAGATTAAAAAAAATACTGAACATTTTTTTTTTAATTTTAATTATATTTGTTAAAAAATTAATTTGATTTGAAATACGAAAAAAATGTACATCGGTGGCGTTTATTATCTTGAAAATTATCTAATTTTAAACGTCATTGGTTTTTCAAACGGGTGATTATAATTTATAGCTATACAAATTAATTTCCATGACTTGTACGAACCCAGTAATTGCAATACAGATATTCTAAGAATATTATTTCTAAGCCGACAACTCTTCGCAGCTTTATAACCTATAATTTATGAAAATATTGTAATTTGTACGTCATACTTTGTCGTCTCCTTACGATCCTTATTCCTTATAATTATTATTAGATCCTAGAATCACTATTTAGGGTCGAAATAGACGATCGGACTTTTCGTCGTGTCCCTCCTAACACGGTAAATACATCAGAGCCTGCGAACTGACTGGCCGGCAAAAACCATCATTGTCTGTTTACCACAATCTATAGCTATATAATAATATAAAAAATCGGACGGTAAAATCCAGCCGTCTACAGTTTGGATTATTAATCATTATTTGTATTAGAATTTAATTTCTGTGTTAGAGAGGAAGACCTCTGTCTATTATGACCTTAGGGTATTTGTCAAATTTTTCTTACAGAAAAAAAGTTGTGCCACTTGTTTATTTGATTTTTTAAATTGCTATAATAGTAACTTATGAGAAGATTATATATTTATAACCAGTTGAATTAAATCACCTATTGGGGCAGTAAAAATTCTTTGATTTACTTCAATAGCCTCTTTTCTGATGGGAAATTTAATCTAGTTGGTACTTGAGGGGGGGATCAAAGTTATCAAATTCGCAATAGTTTTCAAAAGCGTCAAAAAAAAAAATTAAGGAATAACTGAGAATTTTTTCAAAATCGGTTATTAACCAAATCGCTTTTGGTTTTTAGTGTAACTTTAAAAAGAAGTTACGGTAGACACATCAAATTTTCACTGAATGTATTATATTATATTCACATTTTCTATAAATACGCCATAATATTTTCAAAATATTTTGACTAGTGTTCAACTATTTATACTTAATAGGCTATGAAATTTTACAATTAACACAACATTTTTTTTTACTTCTGTCTATAAAAAAATTATCGCTCGGTAAAAAAACTTAAAATGTAATACAAGGTTCCTCGCCAGATTAGGTGAATATTAAATATTTAATTATTTTGATTGAAGAAATAAGTGGTAACACGGCGCTCTGGATAGGCATTTTAGGTACTTCGTTTTTCAGGTAGCGGAGTGTTAATAATAATAATAATGCATTATATCAGTAACTTATTAGTAAAGAACATTGGATGCTTATAACTTTTACATATTTTTTTTTATTTTTTATAAATTATAATCAAAGCAGGAGCTTTTGCACAAAATTTAACACTGTTAAATGTGATATTTTAGATTCTGAGCGAAGCGGATAAATGCATGGATTTTACAATGATGTGTTTTTTATTAAGGGGACGTTATACCCGCATGTGTTGTCTTTGTCTTGCAAGAGAGTAACCAGTAACATATCAAATTTTACGTTCAGCAGTCCACGTTTAGCTCAGTTAGCTTAAAAAATAGAGTGAATTAACCTCTTATTAAAATTAAATGTAAGATTATTAGGGAGGGCTTCTCGTGGACTTTTTATTATACTTAATTTTTATAAAAGTTTTGGTTGACCATAGATACATGAAATTATTACTGAATGTGTGTCCTAGCATTTTATATACACCAAAATATTTCAAAATATTTTTACATGTTGAACTATTTGTAGTTATACGGCATTTTCGAATATTATTAGTTTTTTTTTCGATAAATGTCTAAAAAAAAATGTTAGCTGTATCAAAAAACTTAATAGTACAAGGTTCTCCATAATTGGTTAGTGGAAATCAAAAAAAAAGTGGTCCACAATAATTTTTTGAGCTTCTGAATTTTAAATTTCGACAAAATACCTACTTAAAAATTACGAAAATTTACGAAAAAGTTAGAAATTCATAAAAAATTTTCTTTTCATATCTAAGATTTGAAAATTGAATACAAGATTCCTTATAAGTTTGTCTACCTCTATCAAAAAAAAATTTTATTGGAAAGTCAAATTAAATTTTTATGAACGTTTGAGGTTGAAATTTTTATATCATTGGAAATTCACTAAAATTCTCATGTACCGATTTTCTTATTTTATTGTATTTCAAAAACGAATAACTGTAGATACTTAAATGTACACCATAATATGTTTATTTTATCAATTCATAAACTTGATAAAATGTTCAAAATATTATTGTTTCGAACATTTTCAATTTTTATTTTTTTTTAGTTTTATTTTTTTGAATGTCAATAAAATTGTATTGGTTGTGTCAATTATTGAGATTACATTCCCGGGACTCCGACTAATTTTTGGTATCGAAAATACTGAAACCCAGTAGCGTAGCCAAGATTTTTTTTTGGGAGGGGGGGCTGATCAATTTTTTACACCGCGGTGGTTTAGTTTTTGATCGAATACCATTGACTAATAATTTTTAAATTTTATTAACATTTCGGGGGGGCTGCAGCCCCCTCAGCCTCCCCCTGGCTACGCCACTGCCGAGACCAGTATAAATAATCGCGGTATTGCGATAAGGTGATAAGTGATAACTCAATAACTTAACTTGCTACGGCCCCACTTAATCTCGATTATTTTAAAAGATCTCCGACAAAAAATGACACTATACTTCAGAAATATGTTAAAGCAGAGTATGGAAAAGAAATAAAACTACTCCTGGATTGTAAAACCAGATGAAATAGTGCTCTTGCTATGTTAGAACGCTTTTTTTAAAAAACCACCATTCAAAAATCTCTTATAGACAGGCCCGGATTAACACTACCGTAGGCCCTAGACCAGCCATAGTCAACCTTTTTTTTATTTGGGCCACATAAAATATTTTAAAATATTACTCGGGCCGCAAGTCGAAATGAATGGAACGGAAATGTAAACAAAAAAAAACTAAAAATAAATTTATATATTGTGTATATTGTATAACAATATACACATGTATAATATTTGAACATGTATTACAAAAAAAATTAAACTCCCTAAAATTAGTCTCCCAATAAGCCACGAAACAAAGGACTATATTTAAAATTTATATTATAAACTTAAATATAGTGTGAAATGTTGCAACCCAGAAAGTTCACAAAATCGAAAATACACTCTCGACGGTTTCGAATAATAATGACAAAAACAAATTATTTTTAGCGAAAATGAAGTTAATCTACTGTAGTACTATTTCCTAAAAGTGAATTAGTGAAATGAATTACTTTAATCGTAGTAACATCATCAAATATACTAAGTAATATCATAGGCTGACAGACCGTCTACCTTCAGAATAGTTTTTCATACACAATGATTTTATATCAAGGAATTCAAATTCAACATCATTCATTACAGATATTTAAAGAGCTGAAATCGGCAAAGTTCAACATTCGGACTAAATTTTTGACACGGGTTGGAACTTGGCCGACGTTGAAAAGACACGAGTCGACGCCGAACGTGGCCACGACTTGCCATCGACCAGCCGCAGCAGAAGACTCCGAAGTCTACCACCAGTGTTTGTCCGCTCCGGCCGAGCTGCCCCGCAAGACTTTTGAGCTTTCCGACGCGCTGACACAAAACGGACCCTCATTCAGTCCATCGGACCTCGAGATGTCCGTTCCAAAGGACGCAGGATCCAACGCGTCGCTGCAGGATAATGGTGCTGTGAGTTCGATGGATACACCGAAAGGAGTTAACACGTTGTCCTGTACGTCCGTGCAGTCGGCGCCCGAACTACCAGCAACATCGCCTAAAGTGCGGAAAACAAGCGAATTTGAAGTCTGTTCAGCGCAGAGTCGATGGTCCTCAGCGCCAAATATACATATAACTTTTTGACTAGTGGACCACCCAGGACGGGAAACAGAATGTAGCGACGGCAACGAGCAGGAATTGGTCAGTGACCCGATAAATCCTAAACGGTTCAATATGGAGCCGGACGAAAAAATTCGTCCGGCGCATGTTTTGCTGCGCCGTTTACAGGGTGACCGCAACCGCTTAGTTGCTGAATGAAGTAATTCATTATTACCGAAATAATTAGAAAACAATTTTTGTTCATGAACTTGATTTACATAAATAAACATGCAGCTTTGTTATGCTACTTGTCTAGTTGGTTTTTAATTGAAATAGTAAAGTATTATATTGTAATCAAACACATCAACATTCAACACCCTAGCGTAAAATTAATTTATATAGCTTGTGAAAATCATAACCATATTGTAAATCTCTAACCTCTATTGTATTGTACCAAAAAATTGTTGAACAAAAAAAATAAATTGTTGTATTAAAATTGATATTCAAATAGATTTCCTAATAATTATATTCTTTACAGTTATTATATCTTATATTACTTAAAATATGTTTGTACAAAGAAAAACTTCGTTCTGAAATTAAATATGCAGAAAGTACATAGCTCAAGTTGTTAATTTATACATTACAATATTTGATCAGATTTGATTCATCTTGTGTGCAAACACAGGTGAAATGTCAACTAAAGTCGGTCTTTGCCCTTTGGTTATAAGTGTTATAACTTATAAGCAGTGCTGGAGAGTTTAGCATTTGCTAATTATTATTTATTTTTGGCTCTAGCAGATAGTGCCATTTAAACTCATGTCAACATTATGTTACAATATTATTTTCAATATTAAATTTGAAAATTCTGCTTTTTTTTTGTACTTGTATTATTTTAAAAATGAGGGAAATATTTTATTCCTATGTTTTAAATTTATTGACCAGTTGTCCGGAACACATTATTATTATCATGACAAAGTCAGTCGCTCACAAAACTCAGACGATATTTGAACGATTCTTAAATACGTGATTTTCGCTGTAAATATTATCCCATTTTCTTATTCTTATATAGTTATAGATCTCAACCACCCAGTCCGAATAGACGATTTTGATTATAATTTAATAACTGAGATAATTAATGCACTTGCCTTCGTTAAATTGGCAGTGGAAGCAATCGGTCGTCTTGATACCAATTTGTGCACTACAGATGCTGCTTTTAAATTTCTTTTCAAGGAATAGTTTGACAAAAATTCAATACTAGCTAACAAAATGAGAACATGCTTGAGTGATCGTATAAAAAACAACGACGTCCAGAGTTATCTGGCGTATTGAACTATTTACAGAATCCTCATGATGACTATGTTCAAATAACATATTTGAAAGATTTATTTTCACTCTCTAAAAATGATTTTATCAGAAAACAAATTATAAAAATAATTAAAAGGATACACAAACACAATCCATGTAAAAATTATGAAGATCAACAACGTTTTGAACAAGCAGAAAGGTTTTTTTTCTAAACTAAATAATTATAATAATTGTTTATTATTCCACGTCGATACCGACCTACCTAGGATCATCTGTGATTGTCGAGTTTCATTGTTATTTATTTTCAGCCAGCGACTATTTCTTACTAAAAAAGGTTTAGGTACACAATTTACACGTTTATTTTAATTAATAATAACTAATTATTTATTAACTTCATTGGACTAAATTTTTGCCTTAAACTTTCTCTATTATGTCCTCTTTAATTTAAAACAAATACACGACGATTGAATAAGTAGTTTTGGAGTGTATCCCGAACAAAAAAAGCGAGTTCATTTTATATATTAATTATTAGTACAGATATATATTATATATATAGATATAGATACAGTTAGATATAATTATAGATATAGATACAAATATAGAATCATATAAAAAATAAAAATTGATGCATCATTCTTTTAACATTTTTTCTTACTAAATTTCCGGATTAATAGCTAAATATCCCGAAATCCTGGGATAGTAATCTCTAGTCAAATACCATGGAAATTTAATACAAGACTTTAAATATTGTTACAATAGCAATTGGAAAATATTAAAGATAGAGTTATTGGTACCTTTATTATCCATTATTATCTTGTTTTTCTTAATAAACAACTATCAAGCTTTGTCGACTCCCCTTCCCTCCTTGCTATAATTAACTTGTTGATCCAACTGTTGAATGTTCCTGTTAGATGACCCACAATAAACATACATTCTTTATTCCACACTGCCCTATAAATTATTTAAAAAGGAGCCTATTACTCGTATGATGAAATTATAATGTTACTCATACTCAAATAAACCCGTCGATTACCGGTCATGATTTCATTTACCAGTGTCACCGTAATGAATGACTGTTTTAACCGTATTACTCAGAAATCAATGAGTAATCATTGTTTACAAATAATCGACTCCGAGCAGGGACGATGTATGGTCACAGACTATATAGTCAGTGGTATGACTGACGTCTACATTTTTGATTTATATATATAGTATAGTTTTATGGATAATTAATGCTATATCTCCAAAGTACTAAAAAAAAACTAAAAAATTATGTATACATTTTTTTTCTTAAATAAATACATATCTACATATCAATATATATCCTATAATATAGTTTCAAAAGCTTAAATTAGCATCTGTTATACCCTGAAATTGTGGATTCATAAAATCAATATTAAAAATGATTCATAATGATTTTAATGCAGCTATTTAATCTAATACTACATGCATATTTTTATGTAATTAATTAATCAACTATTTTTCTAATTAATTAATTAAATATGTATGTATTTTAATGATTTTTTCATACTACCAAAGTATTATTCAAATAAATATAAGGTTAATTTTAAAAATTATCCTTTATAAGGCAAAATTACCAAGTACAAACACATTATTTATTGGTTCTTTGGTGTATTTGTACGTCATACTTCTAACTAACATTGTAGATTTTAACTGAAACGACGGTTGACAGGGTGGTGCGTGCGTGATTTCATTAAAAAGTGGTCCAAACATTTCTAAAAATATTTGAAATTCAACTCTAATGGTATTATATTTAACTTAAGCTGTCCATAAAATTATTAAAAGTACAGAAAATTACCTTAATGGATTGGTCAACCCAATTTGAGCTAAAATTATGATTCATATTACAAAATATAAATTAGTAAAATTACAATTTTTTTTTCAACAATTTATACTAATAAACTTTTTAAGATACATTAATGTATTTTGATAGTTAGTTGTTTTATTTTATAAAATGATTATTTCTAATTTTAATGGTCTGAAAACAATTAAGTTTTTAAAAAAGTACCGATGTTATAACTTATAACTGATATTGTTAAAGTTTAAATTAAAACAGTAACAACTCTTTAACACAAATAAAAATTATTTTAATAATTCACAGTTAACATAGTACAGTGCAAAATATAAGCTCTTTATATTAAAAATTTACAAAAAATTACCTCTTTATAATCAATATCTAATAATTACTTATTCTCAATAATTAGGAATTAAAATAAAACTGATTATTTTCATTAATAAATAGTATAAATATAACTTTTTGGCATATAAAATTAATAGTTGAAATTTAGTCTTAGAACATTGTTTGATCCAGTAAAATAAACCTCATCACATAGAATCTACTATTATGTGCATTTATTTACTCAATCACTTCAATTGGTTTTGATACTCCAACACTAGTCTTGCCAATTGACCTTTGGAACCAGCTTTTCGATTTCTAGATCTTACACAGTTACCATACAAAGCAGCGCTTGTATGATCTACAATATTGCCTTCATACAATTCGCAATGTCTCTGTTTATGATGCAAACGTAAGCCAGATTCTACTGCTCTAAATATATGACATTCACTATATGCCACAAACATAGAATAAACAGATGGGTTAGTCATATTGACTGCTTTCAAAGAATGACTTGTTGTTTCTGAGACCAAATGATGTATATCGCGGTCAGCTCGAATTATAGGAATTAATGATTCTGCACGTTTCCTGGCTAACAATTGTAATCAATAAATTAATTACTGATTTTATTTTATAGAACTTTATAGCAACTCAAATAAATTATTATACTCACTGATAACATAGTCTTTTGCGTAAAATGATAAATGATCATAGTCAAAAGGATCAAAATGGCCATAGTACTTGTTTACATCTAGAGTTGCTTGTCTTGGATATGTCATGAGATCAGGATCAAATTCAGAAAATGGTAAAGCTCTAAATATTTGCCATTCCATTATAGTATTCATTCTTACCTAAAAATTAATATTTTCTTAAAATTATATTTTTCATTTTAGTCATAATTGTAGAATACAATAATTTTTAGATGAAAATATTTTTCTTATAATAATATCATTTTTACTCAACACAGTACTCACTCTATTCAAATAGTCTTGACGAATTTCCATTTTGGGTCTAGCTAACATCATTAGAGCATCCGGTGGAAATTTTCTGATTGCTAAATCAATGATGGCAAAATCCAATAATGCATCTCTTAATGCTAACAATTTTGTGTTTGGTATTCTCACTGATAACCATGCAACTTTAGTGCCATCTTTTTTATGTGCGTTACTCAACGATGTTGCCTCATCTTTTAACTGTTTAAACACATCATCAACTGCACCTTTGCCTGGGGCATTTGCATCATACAATAAAACCTTAACATTCAAAAGTACGATTAACAAGCATTATGTAGTAAGACTAAAAATTAACTTGTTTATGAAATATCACACTTACCAACATGAGCATTGTCTTTTCTTTTTTATCAATACAAATTTGTTTATATTGCCGTAGAAAGCGAAAGGCATCTTCTCTTTCATTTGTTCGCACAGGTAAAAGAATATGCACACGTGTATTTTCAGTTACATAAGGAACTGATAACATTTCAACTTTACCAAGCAACTTGCTGACTTCCACTCTGAAAAATCAATCGATTATTAATAAAAACAAAAATATGTATAAATTAATATATTGCATGTTTCTTTAGTTTATATACTAAAAAAAACAATTAATTGTTTGATATAATTATGACTACATTTTTACTAGGTACTATAAATATTATACCTTTTTTGTATTAATTTATTTCCAACAATATCTTTGAAAGTCAAATCTAAAATATAGTCTAATCCTCTTGATGGATCAAATCTCTTGTAACCATTAACCAAACGATCAAATTTCAAATTGTTTGAATATTTTGATTCCAAATATTCAATGCTAGTATTTAATACGTTCTGCCAAAATAATAATTTTCTATTATAAATTTTAGTTAGTAAGTTTCATTTTTAGTTACTTGTTAATATTTAAGTGTATAGGTATTGATAATTCCTTACATGGATATCAGCATTTTCAGCTTCATTTAATGGTCTTATATTGCTTATTCTTGAGTCCAAATATAAATGTGTTTCAGTGAAATGTTCCCATTTTAATACATCAAAACGAGTGGATGGTGTACTTCCAGACTGACTACCAACAGGCCAAGTTACCTTTCTAAAACTCGGTGGCTCTAAACTTGACTCAGCCACAATAGAACGTCTTAATGCTTCAATTTCCATGTTGGATTTTTCTAAATTCATTTTACAAAATGCTAAATGAGTTTTATACATTGTTTCAGCATTTGGCATTGGATAAACAGTCAAAGCACGATTAAAACTTTCTTGTTGTTGTGGTTGGTTGAGTAAGTTAATAAGATCTTTGGCTTCCCACAGATGATAAC
Organism: Myzus persicae; assembly: GCF_001856785.1. Classification (NCBI taxonomy): domain Eukaryota; kingdom Metazoa; phylum Arthropoda; class Insecta; order Hemiptera; family Aphididae; genus Myzus; species Myzus persicae. The sequence goes on along the minus strand of NW_019102724.1, from coordinate 234,528 downwards.
TGCTAATAGATTGCCCCTAAACAAACAAATTAAAGTTTAAACTGTGTATTTTGAAATGAAGAATCTTAATATTACTCACTTGAATAGATGTCTGACATGGAAGATTAACTGAATGTAATACACATCGACCAAAATTATCATCATCTGAAGAAGAGAAAGCATTACGTACACACCAATCAACATTTGGAATCATTTTACGGATAACTGAGTTGCTTAAGAGTATTCCGGCATCTGAAAATTTTTCATTTAATATAAAATTATAATTTATAATTTGTTAAATACATTTTATGTAGCTAATTTCTTACCTAATGAACAATAATTGGTACCAATTACAGTTCCACTAGCATACACATCTTCACTGACACTAACTCTTTTAACCAAGTTCATGAGCTTGTCTGCATTTAAGTATGTACTATCCTTTATCAACATGAAAAACTCATATTCGTCCAAATAGTTGTCAGCAATATATTTTACCATATGAAACGGTTTCAATACATTTCTACTGTCAGTGAAACCAACTATACCGGGTACTTTCATTAGCGTTACATTTAGCTTATGTCCACCTGCCGCGTCAACAAAAAAAATTGTCTTGTCCACCCAATGTGTAACAGTCTTGTTGACAGCAACCGCCAGACCATCTACAGATGCTTGATTGGCCAAAATTCCAACAAACAGTTTCTCTCGAATTCCAAGCTCTGTTGAGTAATATCTTGGACGTAACAAAGTTTGTGGAATTTTTTGCGCTCGCTGTGGTTTGCCGGCCAAATTTATATGAGGTTCGTATTCATCATTGAAAATAATTGAGCTTGAATCACTGTCAATAGTTGATATTGAGAATAAGCAACCAGTTTCTAATAATGGGCCGACAATAAGACTAAAAAGTAGCCCAATTGTGACACCGATTATTAAATAAAAGTTTTGACGCAAACGTGCTGATGAACACAGCATATTGGTTCTAAAAATACAATTATTAATACATTTAAAAAATAAATAAATGAGAAAGTTAAATACCACAGACAGTGGATGGTGATATACCTACAGATTTAAAACAAGATAAAACATTGAAAAATATCAATTTGATTGTTGGCTTTTGGGCTTATCTCTTCAGGTATACCATATTTTTATCTAGGCCACATTTATTTTTATTTTTGTACGATAATATTGATATTAGTACCTATTTACTATTTTTATTTTTTACAAAACAAATATTTCAAAATCTATACTGTTAACGGACTTAGTTGTTATTATTTTTTTAAATAAAAAAAAGTTAGAAAATTAATTTATGGTGTGCGTTTAATATCAATAAGTAATAAACTACTAGTAACACACTCGGTCTTAGATGTGTAATGTGTAGTGAAGTTGAATAAAGGACAAATTAGCTCTGCAGGCACAAATACCTTTTAATATAGAAAAACATTGGCACGAACAATTATTATTATTTAATATTTATTAATAACAGAACATTCGAACTACCGATCTCGTGCTCTAAGGTTAAGTTGCACGTCTTGCACCTGTAGTTCATCATTACATTTATATTTTATTTACCCACACACTATTGAGTTAAAAATATAAAATCAAAATTCAACTAGTCAATTACGAGTTACGGCTTTAAATCTAATTATGCACAACCCACTTCCCTTGAGTTTTTATATCGCTTCATATTCGACACTTGAACTTGATCTTGGGCATGAATTAGATTATTTGAAACACAAATTAGGAACTAGTAGTAACTACCATAGATTAAATATACTAGTATATTTAATCTATGTAACTACTAACTAGTAATAGTATTCATGAGTAGCAACAGCATTATTGCAATCACGGCTTAGCCGTAGACATTTTAGTCATAAGTATTTTAATATCTAAAATCTAAATATATCGGTAGTTTACATTGTTTTATATTTTTACTTCTTTATATGCTACAGCCACAGCTGTCTAGTGTCTACACTCAGTTAGGTCCAAATGGCCTAAGTGCGGCCGTAACTTTTCAAACAGACTAGCCGGTCTCACCGTGGGGAGTTCACCACCCGAAAATTATTATTTCAGATTGATAGGATCGTATTGCTTCTTCTTTCTTTTTTACCGTGTATTCTTTTTCAGGTATTTGTACGTAAAGGTCCATATTCATCAATACAACAATACCTCTCTTTAGATCAAAAATTGAATCAGCTTTATAGATACAATTTTAGCAGCCACACAAGTCATTTTTTGAAATTCTAAATTGTTTTTCAAAAGAAATAAGCTCGAATGTAAAAATTAAATTTGGACTAAAAGTACTACATTTTTTTAATCGTGACATTTTAATAACATATTAACATAGTAGGTAGTAATTACTAACTACAGACACAAATGGTCAAGATACTTGATACAAGAACTATGTGTGAATATTTTGGTAAAAGAACATTTATTTTTGACTTTTATTGAATTTTTAAGACATAAGTACGTGAGCGGTTCAAAATTACAATTAGTAATTCATTTTAATACAAATTACATCATGATTTATGGCAAATATTTTATTTATTCTGCTTAGTTCCATCAGTTTTGCCATAGGCGGCTACCTATTTCGGGGCAAATATAAATTGGGTCCACGATTTAATTTTTTTACTAAACTCAGCCCGACCATTTCACAGACAAAATACAGTAAGTTAGAAAGCACAACATAATTTCATCAGAAAATAATAAATAAGTAAAATAAATGACGACAAAACATATATACATTTATATAATTTAATTTTGCTGTTAAGAATTTGCATAGTTATGAATAAAATTAAAATTAAAATAACAGGACATAATCCTTAAAGGATAATGAGAATCGCCTCCTCGTCGTGGACTCTAGGTAATGATAAATGACAAACGTACCTTAAAAATATTGGAAGATTAATTAAATATGAGAAGATCTGAGCATATTATTTCTATTCGACTCTACTTCACATGTCAATCATTTCTATCTGAAAAAAACCGATCAATTGGGTCGAGTTTACAATGGCTACACGACAAAATGTTTCAAAATATTTTGCTACCGATTGGGCCGACCCTGCATTGGCTGTACCAAATAATAGCAAAAGATATTTAAAATAATTCAACAAAAATAATAAAATTTTAATAAAAAGATAGCATAGGTACCATAAAAGTACCCTGGTAGTCGGTAGGTATTTAATATTTCTTTCTATACAGTTTAGAACAACGCTACGTCGTAGCCTAGGAGCTCTTGGCAACCTGTAGCTGACATGAGGGACGCGCAGTCGTATCAATATGTTATATTTATGTGGGGTTGTACACTTTCACTACAAATTATAACTTTATAGCATTATAAGTAGACATAAAGTACATAGTATCTTATTCGTGGCTAAATGTACTGGTAATCAGTGTGTTTTCAACTTGGTTCTGTGCTTGTTCTACCTCTTACGTTACACTGTCAGTTTGTTAGTTTTGTCACTTATCCGTCGCAAAATACAAGATATAAGTAAGGCATGTTCACGTCATAATTCAACAAAGTAATAATACGTATGGCTGTGACGAATAAACTACATTACATCCGATTTTAGAACATACCATTATATTTACAATTATATATTTACTCCTAAGTCATAATCCTTAGTTTATCATTACGGACATTGTCACTATATTTTTTAGATAAACAATTGTCAATTATTAATTTTTCGTGATGTCAACGGGCATAATGCATTAAGTGCATCGCACCATTGTCCATTTAACAAAAAAATCATAATGTATTAATGTAATAATGTCAAGTGTCCATACTCCATAGCACTATAGCAGCCGTTCTTTATTTCTCTCATTCTAAAAACTAACCTCAAACGGCTCAAACGTTCCAGTAATCCAGTCCGAATCATGAGAGAAAAAATGTCGGGGCACGCAGGAGGTAAAAGATGTGACTTCGAGCCAAATGAATTCGACCATGGCTAAATACTAAATATTTAGCCATGAATTGGACGAAAACATGTAGCCGTAGGTACATAATAAATCAAAGGATCTTACGATCGTCGACCCCACGGTTAAAGATATAGTATATCTTTAATCGTGGTCGACCCGATAATCCGAGAGAAGTGATCCTTTTCGCGTCATAGAAATAGAAATTTCAATATTTTACCGTTTTGTTCCACTCGAGAAGAGAAAAATTTTTCATGGAACAAACGCGCCAGGTCATTGCTGTTAACGCCTTGTCAACGGACAACTTGTTTTTGTTGTTTTCGTTTCTCAGACCGCAGTGTTTATCCGCGTCTGGGATGCGGATAGAGCTTTTGCTTCCGATTTTCTGTTTTTGTTTCAACGTACAGTTCGAATCTGCCGCAGTTTTGGTTCGTGGACCTGATTGATTTGAAAACAAATTGCCTGGAAGCCCGAGAGTCTCGTTGACTAGTTGTCTGAAAAACCCGCCACTTATCAGAGTCCCGCCATTGACCCACAAAATATTAATAAAGAACTTTTAAATAATTTGATCACGATGGCGTCGACGATCCTGGGTAAGTTCTGTAGTGGTGCAAACGCAATTACCACGTCTAACCTGTGTTTCTGTTGTCCAGATTGGCGCGAACGCGTCACGGTGACGGCGATATGATGATCACGGTGACGACAATATGCAATCCTGTAAGCCGAAGGTCACCGACCTAAATCCACATCTACTATGCGTTCTGTGCGGTGGATACTTCGTGGATGCAACGACGGTGATCGAATGTCTGCACTCCTGTAAGTAATTTAAATTTCCAAATATTGCCAAATATTTGAAATTATATTGTGTCAGCGATGCACATTTGTTTTGCTTTTATGTACCTCATTAGTTATTATAAACATTTACCCAATTAAAAGATATGTTAGGATCACATTGAGTGTCCTTTGATATTCAAATTAGAATTCCACAATATTTATGGCCTATAAAAATGTTCAGTGCCTCTTATCTTTTTAATAAATCAATAGAAATACAATTATATGTCCCAACATTATTACATTACCACTTGATTGGTTCAACATTTTATGAATATAGGTACTACAAAGCTTTTACTTATACCTGTTGAATATTCATTAATACAGAGATTAATTTATTGTGGTTGTTGTTTTTTGTTTAAAAGATTTAAAATATTTTTTTCTTATTATGTGCACATTTTTATTCAAATCTGTAATAAGTGGTTTTAATTTTGTAAATGTTAAATTTATGATATGTGTTTTTAGTTTGTCGAAGTTGTATTGTCAAGTATCTCGAACGCAACAAATATTGTCCAATATGCGATGTATTGGTCCACAAATCAAAACCTTTATCCAATATCCGGCCAGATCACACACTGCAAAATATTGTTTACAAACTGGTTCCGCGTTTATTTCAAAGTGAGTAACAAAATTTTACTATTTAAAACATTTACCTTAAACTAATTTAAAATTGTATTATTATTTTTATAGAGGAAATGGTAATGAGAAGAGACTTTTACAATCGAAACAAAGTGTATTTACCCAGGGACCCGATGAGCCGTGGTGTTGTACCTGATGACTATCACATATTTGCTGCTAGCGATGCAATCAGCATATGTCTTTATTATGAATGTGAAAAAATTGACAAATAAGTATAAATATATTCAAATTAGTCTTCAATGTATTATTGAAATTAATTTTAAGTTTTTATTATTGCACAGAATATACAAGAAAAACATAAGCGATATCTGTGGTGCCCAGCATCGCTGACAGTTATAAATTTAAAAAAATTAGTATACATCAAATATGAATTAATTCCAACGGATCATTATGTAGAGTTTTTCTACCAAAATTATTTACTAGACGATCACTTGACTTTAATGGATGTTGTTTATATGTTTGATTGGAAAAGGGTAACTTATTTAACTTAAATATTGAATAGATATTTATTTGCATTATATAATTATATATTATATTTTAATTTTAGAAAGATCCACTTTCAATGACTTATCGAATCCTTAAAATTGAAATTGAACCTCTTTTAAACGACGACGTAGCAAAAGAAGAAAGTATAATTGAATCTAAAAAAGATGATGAAAAGTCTGAAGAAAACCAAAATGATTTGCATCAAAATGTAGTCAACACAGAGATACGTAATGAAGGTAACCCAAAAGTAGATGACAACCCGATGGTTGTTGAGAAAATTCCAGATTCCAAAGAAGTACAATTGGAAATAAGTGAAAATGGTATCATGAAAGTTACAAATATTAACCAGAGTAGAGAGACAATACAAGCTAATGTGACCATAGAGCCAACTGATTTAGTTAAAAACGAAAATCCATCTAAACCTGGGGATATAAATGACAGCAAAGATGACGATAAGAAAAAAGCTTTAAAAGTATATCCTGGGTCGAAAATAAAAAAAACCAAACCAAAATTAGACACTATTGTTGAAAAAATTAAAAAGCAAGGAACTAAATATAAAACATTAACATCTCCAACAAAACACTGGAATCCAAGTATATCAAAAACTTCAGTTTTAGCAAAAAAAAAAGAAATAAATGGAATTGATAAAAAGTGTCAAAAATTTTTCAAATCAAGAGATGATAAAAAAGATGAAGATAAAGCTGAAGACAGTTTGAAAAGGTTAGCTGAAGTGCCTCTAATGAAAATTAATCCTCAAACATTATGTCCAATTATGCCTGCTTCTCCAGCTAAGAAGCCCAAAAAACCTGTTCCTAAAAAAAATACATTAGCCCATTCTTTGGCTCTACTACCGGTCCGACCAACAAACCATAACCCATTTACCAACCCATTGAATCCATTCATGTATGGAACATTTCCAAACAATTCAAATGGAGATGCAGGAGATACAAATGATTTTCTAAAAGCCATGTCTGAATTATGTCCGCCATCATCAGCATATCACAATTCTTTGCCACCGTCGGTTAGTGTACTTTTCAACCCCTTATATACTCATCACAGACAATGTCAGGCTAAGAAGGCTTCTGTAGCTATAGCTCAAGCACCGGACATACTGAAATTACCTGCCAATAAAAATGAAGAAAAATCTGAACAGTTAGAAGATAAAACCAATGATAAAGGTAAAGATAAAGACGAGTGTACTAATAATAATAAAGGCGAAGAGAAAATGGAAGTCGAAAAAGAAAAAGAAAAGGGAAAAACTTAAAACAGTGATTACTTGAGAACTCCAAACTAAAAAATTGAAACCTATATAATTAAAATCTTTAGATTATGATAGGTCTAACATAGAGGATTGCAAATATTTTAAGATTTTTATCTCAACATAATTCCTTATGAAAGGTATTTGATTTAATCTTTTCTACTTTCTGTATAGTGAATACACTTAACATAGAGTTTCTAAAGATTTTTTTTTACCTTTGAACTAACAAGATTTCAATGTAGTAAAGTATGATTGTTTTCCCCCCATTTGCTTGTATGATTAATGATATCACGTATCCATGACAATATTATCTTAAATGTAAAATGCAAATTTATTTGTGATTATATCTTTTAGGCATATGGTTGACCATTTTGTTGAAATGTGATTAACTGGTTGTTTATACTTATGTTAGGATAAATTTCTTTTAAGTAATTTTGTACCGTGTGGTTTTGAGGCGCATAATTTGGGGAGAAGGGAGGAAGTGAGATTGCTCCTCCCAAAGATTGTATTGAAGTAACTAATCATTAATTAAAAAATATAAAAAATAGGTTTTCAATTGTTAAGAGTAACTATAATGTTTAGATCGTTTTTTTTTAGATTAGTCAGTTCAAACATTACTTGTGCCTCAGGCAAGCATTTAAATACTTCATAAATAACCTACATTTACCCTACATATTATTTACATAAATAAGGTTCCAACTTATGGCAATTATAGCTATCCACAATCTGATGCTACTTCTATTACGGCAATATGTAACGAATCATGTTTAAATTAAAATTTGTATTTAAATTGTTTGTCTCCCAATAAAAATAAAAGATCCTAAAATGAGTTAAAACGTAGCGTGTATGAAAATATATTTAGTTTGTCACTTTTCTAAAAAATGGTCACCCTAGTTAAAAGAATGTGACACCCCCAAGTCTTATAAGTCGTAACAGCATATTTTACGCTTGGCAGATCATGTTTAACTCCATGATCTTAAAAATAAGAGTGAATTGACCTCTTATACAATTTAAAGGTAAGATTATTATGGGGCGTCTAATAGGCTTTTTATTATATTTTAATTTTAAAGTGAGTTCTAAGTATTTTAAAATTATAATTTTTTTCTAAATCTTAAAATGCTCAGGACTCACTCATTTTTAAGCTAATTGAGCTAAGGGTGATTTGCTGTGTGTAAAATTGGCTGTGCTACGCACTTGTAAGACGGACAATATGTGAGTGCCACATCCTCTATATAACAAGCCTATGAATTAGATGCCTTTATATGGTTTTAATATTTATATATAGCCAAATATTAATGTTTCGCATTTTTCGAAATCTTATTCATTATTACTCTCAAATTCTAGTCCTAGATTAAGATGTATATTTTGTTAAAACAAAAAAAAAATAACAATTTTTTGTTAAGTGCCTTCAGTATTTAATTGTATTACTTCTTTGCTCATGTAACTAAGTGATATAAATATGTTAGTATTTTACAGCTCAATGTTTTTAAATATATTATGTGAAAATATACAGGGTAAACAATGCACTGTACTCTATGCGACTAATTTTTACATCAGCTTAATTTAATAAACAAATGTGTTTGCACCAGTGGTTAGGTTGGTAGACAGTTGTCACTTATGAAGCTTCTTGAAGATTTTTTTTTTATCCCAATATCGGCTTTATTCCACTAAAATGAATATCATTAAAATTACACAAGGGCAAATAAAAAGTAATTTACTATATATTTTTATGACAATTTTTCTAACTTGTTACATTGTTAATAATTTATTTTTGGTAACTGATTTACTGAAAATTTGGTGCCAAAATCTATTAAATCTTACAATTCTAAAATGTATACAATATATACTCTAAAATAGTTTAACTCTTGTCGTTAATAGTTAGTACAGTGCACATATTATTAAGTATATTACATTTAGTATTTTATCTATAATATAATATGCAATTTACTTTAATTTGTATTTTTATAAAAGACTACTATTTGTGTATCACATGAAAAAAAAAACATTTATTGTATACTAAATTATAGTATTCTTAATTATTGACAGTCCACTTTTTATGATATTGTTAATTCTGTATTTTTTTTCTAAAAATCAACATTGAAAAATATTCAGGTGGTGTTTAAATTTTTAAGATAAATAAACATCAATGTTGTGTATAATTTACTATTTAAATTTAATGTTATTGAATAGTTTTTATCAATTATTAGAAAGACCAAATAATATATTTTTAATACTCTGTTTAAAATTACTCACATGTATAAAATATCTCAAAAATATAATATATCCTTATGTTAAGAATATATTAAAACAGTTTTGTAGAAATTGTTGACATGCATACATTTTAATGATAAATGATTTAATACAAAATATAAACAATATTTATCATTAACAAGTCATCTCAAGTAATCTATATTGTAAACATTTACATTTTATGAATTTTAATTTAATTTATTTTTGTACAATTATTGAATTGTTATATTATGTAATTTTTTTTAAATATAATTTATACGCAACAATTGTTTTTAATTGTTAAGGATTGAAGAGGTGTAATGAGATTTATAAATAAAATATTTTTGTGGTTCTTTTTTTTAAAGGTTCAATAAAATCAGTGATTTGTATTCTGTATATACATTTTTTTTTTATATTCCTTACTTATTTATTTTATCCAATATAAAACAATTTTTGAATGTTGAATTATTGAAATATCAAGGTACTGTTGTAATTAGTAAACAGAGGCGGATAGGTCAATCGGGAATCTTCCTAATGGTTATAATTATATGGTTACAAAAAAAAATTATTTTTTATAATATACCCATAGAAATATTATCCATTACAATGTTTGGTGATCATGTAAATTAATAAATAAATGCAATAATAGGCACTATAAAAGTGTTGATCGAAAAAATACATCATATTCAAATGATTTAAACAATAATATTGCTAATACAGGTAATTAATGTTTGTAATGTGTGAATAAAATTGTGTTATTAATTTATAATATTGTTAAGGCAAAATATATAATATAACATATTTATATTAGTTACCTGCGATATATTTAAGGATATTTTCTGTAAATATTGAAATATGTTTTGTGTTCAAACTTCAAGTATTCAAGTTCAGAATAAGTTAACTTTATCTGACAACTGACAGCCAATGATCCAGTGTTCGGAACGTTCACTAGAAAAATGAATCGTTCACTAGGTCGTTCATTTAATTTTTTATAATAGGAATCATAATAAGACAATATTATTGACTATTGTATAATATATAATGTTTATATTTTAAACAAATATTTATTAAATGACAAATAAATTGAACGTCTTAAAAATCGTTAAATTTGAAAAAAATGAGGGACGTTCGAGTGTCGTTTACCTAATATGAGC